>NC_092283.1:5235844-5412089 GCF_036320965.1 Panulirus ornatus
TAGTTTCTCTTCCGCTCACGGTGGCCTTAATTGGCCTCGTTGGCTCATTCATGTGAATGTTGACGCTCTCTTTAATAAGCTCGGTCTACTCCTGAAATGCGACTCCGGGCGGAGGACGGTACAAATAGGAGAACATAAGGTAGGGTTCCTGCGTTCAATTAGTAGGATGACGTTATCTGATAGGTGGGGATTGGAATTGACCGACCAATCTTTGATCAGATAATTTATGGGCTCCGAACCCCGCCTTTCTCATGACGTCACCCGGGTACCTCAGAGTAGCAACCCTACCTGATGTTGTGCTGTTTGATTCCTCTTCCGCTCACGGTAGCCTTGTTTGGCCTCGCTGAATTATGTGAAATGAAGGCGCCTTTATCCCGCTGAAATGCGACTCTGAGCGGAAGACGGTCTAATTAGGAGAACATAAGATAGGGTTGCTGCGTTGAAGTACCTGGCTGACGTCATCTGATAGGCGAGGCCTGGGTATAACCAATCATTGGACACATACTATGAGGATTACAGAGCTCCACCTTCATGACGTCACCCGGGAGCTTAGAGTAGCAACCCTACCTTATGATGTGCTGTTTCGTTTCTCTTCCGCTCACGGTGGCCTTAATTGGCCTCGTTGGCTCATTCATGTGAATGTTGACTCACTGTTTAATAAGCTCGGTCAACTGCTGTAATGCGACTCTGGGCGGAAGACGGTACAAATAGGAGAACATAAGGTGGGTTGCTCTATTGAAGTAGCCGGATGACGTCGTTTCATAGGTGGGGCTTGGACATGACCAATCATTGGTCAGATGCCTTATAGGTACAAAATCCCGCCCTTCTCATGACGTCACTCGGGCAACTCAGAGTAGCAACCCTACCTTATGTTGTGCTGTTTGGTTCCTCTTCCGGTCACGGTGGCCTTGTTTAGTTAGCCTCGCTGGATTATGTGAAATGACGGCGGCTTTATCCTGCTGAAATGCGACTCTGAGCGGAAGACGGTCCAAACAGGAGAACATAAGATAGGGTTGCTGCGTTGAAGTTCTCGGCTGACGTCATCTGATAGGTGGGGTGTGGGATTAACCGACCAATCATTGATCAGATAATTTGAGGGTTCAGATCCCCGCCCTTCTCATGACATCACCCGGGAGCTCAGAGTAGCAACCCTACCTTATGATGTCCTGTTTGGTTTGTCTTCCGCTCAAGGTGGCCTTTCGTGGCCTCATTGGCTCGCTCATACATGCGAATGTCGAGTCTTTAATAAGCTCGGTCAACTGCTGAAATGCGACTATGGGCGGAAGACGGTCCAAATAGGAGAACATAAGGTAGGGTTGCTGCGTTGAAGTAGCCGGATGACGTTATCTGATAGGTGGGGTTTCGAACTTACCGACCAATCATTTACCAGATAATTCATGGCTTCCGAACCCCGTTTTTCTCATGACGTCACCCGGGTACCTCTGAGTATTAACCCTACCTTATGTTGTGCTGTTTGATTCCTCTTCCGCTCACGGTAACCTTGTTTGGCCTCGCTGGATTATGTGAAATGAAGGCGCTTTTATCCCGCTGAAATGCGACTCTGAGCGGAAGACGGTCTAATCATGAGAACATAAGATAGGGTTGCCGCGTTGAAGTACCTGGCTGACGTCATCTGATCGGCGGGACCTGGGTATAACCAATCATTGGACACATACTATGTGGATTACAGAGCTCCACCTTCATGACGTCACCCGGGAACTGAGAGTAGCAACCCTACCTTATGATGTCCTGTTTGGTTTCTCTTCTGCTCACGGTGGCCTTCATTGGCCTCATTGGCTCAATCATGTGAATGTTGACTCTTTGATAAGCTCGGTCAACTGCTGAAATGCGACTCTGGGCGGAAGACGGTACAAATAGGAGAACATAAGGTGGGTTGCTCTATTGAAGTAGCCGGATGACGTCGTTTCATAGGTGGGGCTTGGACATGACCAATCATTGGTCAGATGCCTTATAGGTACAAAATCCCGCCCTTCTCATGACGTCACTCGGGTAACTCAGAGTAGTAACCCTACTTTATATTGTGCTGTTTGATTTCTCTTCCGCTCACGGAGGCCTTTCTTGGCCTCGCTGGCTAGAAGACTCCTTATGGTCATAATAATAATAATAATAATAATAATAATAATAATAATAATAATAATAATAATAATAAAGCTCGGGCAAATGCTGAAATGCGACACTGAGCAGAAGACGCTCCAAACAGAACATAAGGATTACGTCACATGATAGGTGGCTCTTGGGCATGACCGACCAATAATTGATCAGATTGGTTGTATATACAATACCCCGCCCTTCTCATGACGTCACTCGGGCAACTCAGAGTAGCAACCCTACCTTATGTTGTGCTGTTTGGTTCCTATTCCGGTCACGGTGGCCTTGTTTAGTTAGCCTCGCTGGATTATGTGAAATGACGGCGGCTTTATCCTGTTGAAATGCGACTCTGAACGGAAGACGGTCCAAACAGGAGAACATAAGATAGGGTTGCTGCGTTCAAGTTGTCGGCTGACGTCATGTGATAGGTGGGGTTTGGGATTGACCGACCAATCATTGAACAGATAATTTGAGGGTTCAGAGCCCCGCCCTTCTCATGACATCATCCGGGAACTCAGAGAAGCAACCCTAACCTCATGATGTGCTGTTTGGTTTCTCTTCCGCTCACGGTGGCCTTTCTTAGCCTCGTTGGCTCGCTCATACATGTGAATGTCGACTCTTTAATAAGCTCGGTCAACTACTGCAATGCGACTATGGGCGGAAGACGGTCAAAAAAGGAGAACATAAGCTAGTGTTGGTATGTTGAAGTATTCGGATGACGTCATCTGATAGGTGGGGTTTGAAACTTACCGACCAAGCATTAATCAGATAATTTATCTGTTCAAAGCCAAGCTCTTCTCATGACGTCACCCGGGAGCTGAGAGTAGCAACCCTGCCTTATGATGTCCTGTTTGGTTTCTCTCCCCCTTACGTCGCCTTTCTTGGCCTCGTTGGCTCATACATGTGAATGTCGACTCTTTAATAAGCTCGGTCAACTGCTGAAATGTGACTCTAGGCGGAAGACGGTCCAAATAGGAGAACATAAAGTAGGGTTGCTGCGTTGAAGTAGCCGGATGACGTCATCTGATAGGTGGGGATTAGAATTGACGACCAATCATTGATCAGATAGTTTATGGGTTCCGAACCCCGCCTTTCTCATGACGTCACCTGGGTACCTCAGAGTAGCAACCCTACCTTATGTTGTGCTGTTTGATTCCACTTCCGCTCACGGTAGCCTTGTTTGGCCTCGCTGGATTATATGAAATGAAGTCGCCTTTATTCTGCTGAAATGCGACTGTGAAAGGAATACGGTTCCAACAGGAGAACATAAAAGAGTGTTTCTGCGTTGAAGTACCTGGCTGACGTCATCTGATAGGCGGGGCCTAGGTATAAGCAATCATTGGACACATACTATGTGCATTAGAGAGCTCAACCCTCATGACGTCACCACGGAACTCAGAGTAGCAACCCTACCTTATAATGTGCTGTTTGGTTTCTCTTCCGCTCACGGTGGCCTTACTTGGCCTCATTGGCTCAATCATGTGAATGTTATCTCTTTGATAAGCTCGGTCAACTGCTGAAATACGACTCTGGGCGGAAGACGGTGCAAAAAGGAGAACATAAGGTAGGGTTGGTGTGTTGAAGTATCAGTATGACGTCATCTGATAGGTGGGGTTTGGAACTTACCGACCAACCATTGATCAGATAATTTGTGTGTTCAGAACCTCGCTCTTCTCATGACGTAACCCCCGGGAGCTCAGAGTAGGAACCCTACCTTATGATGTCCTGTTTGGTTTCTCTTCCCCTCACGTCGTCTTTCTTTGCCTCGCTGACGCATTCATGCAAATGTTGACTCTTTAATAAGCTCGGTCAACTGCTGAAATGCGAATTTGTGCGGAAGACGGTCCAAATAGGAGAACATAAGCTAGGGTTGCTGCGTTGAAGTATCCGGATGAGGTCGTCTGATAGGTGGGGCTTGGACATGACCAATCGATTGGTCAGATGGTTTATAGGTACAAAATCCCGCCCTTCTCATGACGTCACCCGGGTACCTCAGAGTAGCAACCCTACCTTATGTTGTGCTGTTTGATTCCTCTTCCGCTCACGGTGGCCTTGTTTAGCCTCGCTAGATTGCGTAAAATGACGGCGGCTTTATCCTGCTAAAATGCGACTCTGTGCGGAAGATGGTCGAAACAGGAGAACATAAGATCCCTAGGATTGCTCCGTTTAAGTACCCAGCTGACGTCTTCTAGTAGGCGTGGCCTGGGTATAAACAATCATTGGACACATACTCTGCAGATTACAAAGCTCTACCCTCAAGACGTCACCCAGGAACTCAGAGTAGCAACCCTATCTTATGATGTCCTGTTTGGTTTCTCTTCCGATCACGGTGGCCTAACTTGGCCTCACTGGCTCAATCATGTGAATGTTGACTCCTTGATAAGCTCGGTCAACTACTGGAATGCGACTCTGGGCGGAAGACGGTACAAACAGGAGAACATAAGGTGGGTTGCTCTATTGAAGTAGCCGGATGACGTCGTTTCATAGGTGGGGCTTGGACATGACCAATCATTGGTCAGATGCCTTATAGGTACAAAATCCCGCCCTTCTCATGACGTCACTCGGGTAACTCAGAGTAACAACCCTACCTTATGTTGTGCTATTTGATTTCTCTTCCGCTCACGGTAGCCTTGTTTGGCCTCGCTGGATTATGTAAGATTACGGCGGCTTTATCCTGCTAAAATGCGACTCTGAGCGTAAGATGGTCGAAACAGGAGAACATGAGATGCCTAGAGTTGCTGCGTTTAAGTACCCGGCTGACGTCATCGGACACATACTATGTGGATTACAGAGCTCCACCCTCATGACGTCACCTGGGAACTCAGAATAGCAACCCTACCTTATGATTTCCTGTTTGGTTTCTCTTCCCGTCACGGTGGCCTTAATTGGCCTCATTGGCTCAATCATGTGAATGTTGACTCTTTGATAAGCTCGGACAACTGGGGAAATGCGACTCAGGGTGGAAGAAGGTCCAAACAGGTGAACAAAAGATAGGGTTTCTGCGTTGAAGTACACGGCTGACGTCATTTCATAGCCGTGGCCTGGGTACAACCAATCATTGGACACATACAATGTGGATTACGGAGCTCCACCCTCATGACGTCACCCGGGATCTTAGAATACGACCCTACTTTATGATGTCCTGTTTTGTTTCTCTTAGGCTCCCAGTGGCCTTTTTTTGCCTCACTGGCCCATTCATGTGAAGGTCGACTCTTTAATAAGCTCGGTCAATTGCTGCAATGCGATTATGGGCGAAAGACGGTCCAAAAAGGAGAACATACGGTAGGGTTGGTGTGTTGAAGTACCCGGAAGACGTCATCTTATTGGTGGGGCTTGGAACTTACCGACCAACCATTGATCAGATAATTTGTGTTCAGAGCCCAGCTCTTCTCATGACGTCACAAGGGAGCTCAGAGTAGCAACCTACCTTATGATGTCCTGTTTGGTTTCTCTTCCCCTCACGTCGTCTTTCTTTGCCTCGCTGCCTCATTCATGCAAATGTTGACTCTTTAATAAGCTCGGTCAACTGCTGAAATGCGACTCTGGCCGGAAGACGGTCCAAATAGGAGAACATAAGGTAGGGTTGCTGCGTTGAAGTATCCGGATGACGTCGTCTGATAGGTGGGGCTTGGACATGAACAATCGATTGGTCAGATGGTTTATAGGTACAAAATGCCGCCCTTCTCATGACGTCACTCGGGCAACTCAAAGTAGCAACCGTACCTTATGTTGTGCTGTTTGATTTCTCTTCCGCTCACGGTAGCCTTCTTTAGCCTCGCTAGATTATGTAAGATTATGGCGGCTTTATCCTGCTAAAATGCGACTCTGAGCGGAAGATGGTCGAAACAGGAGAACAGGAGATGCCTACAGTTGCTGCGTTTAAGTACCCGGCTGACGTCATCTGATCGGCGGGGCCTGGGCATAACCAATCATCGGACACATACTATGTGGATTACAGATCTCCACCCTCATGATGTCACCCGGGAACTCAGAGTAGCAACCCTACCTTATGATGTGCTGTTTGGCTTCTCTTCCGCTCAGGGTGGCCTTAATTGGCCTCATTGGCTCAATCATGTGAATGTTGACTCTTTGATAAGCTCGGTCAACTGCTGAAATGCGACTCTGGGCGGAAGACGGTCCAAACAAGAGAACATAATTAGAGTTGCTGCAATGAAGTAGTCGGCTGACGTCATCTGATAGGTGGGGTTTGGGATTCACCGACCAATCATTGATCAGATAATTTGTGTGTTCAGCGTCCCACCCTTCTCATGACATCACCCGGGAGCTCAGAGTAGCAACCCTACCTTATGATGTGCTGTTTGGTTTCTCTTCCGCTCATGGTGGCCTTTCTTGGCCTCTTTAATAAGCTCGGTCAACATCTGAAATGCGACTCTGGGCGGAAGACGGTACAAATAGGAGAGCATAAGGTGGGTTGATCTATTAGTAGCCGGATGACGTCGTTTCATAGGTGGGGCTTGGACATGACCAATCATTGGTCAGATTTTTATTGGTACAAAATCCCGCCATTCTCATGACGTCACTCGGGCAACTCAGAGTAACAACCCTACTTTATATTGTGCTGTTTGATTTCTCTTCCGCTCACGGAGGCCTTTCTTAGCCTCGCTGGCTAGAAGACTCCTTATGGTAAGAATAATAACAATAATAATAATGATAAAACTCGGGGAAATGCTGAAATGCGACACTGAGCAGAAGACGCTCCAAACAGAACATAAAGATGACGTCACATGATAGGTGGCATGACCGACTAATCATTGATCAGATTGTTTGTATATACAATATCCCGCCCTTCTCATGACGTCACTCGGGCAACTCAGAGTAGCAACCCTACCTTATGTTGTGCTGTTTGGTTCCTCTTCCGGTCACGGTGGCCTTGTTTAGTTAGCCTCACTGGATTATGTGACATGACGGCGGCTTTATCCTGCTAAAATGCGACTCTGAGCGGAAGACGGTCCAAACAGGAGAACATAAGATAGGGTTACTGCATTGAAGTAGTCGGCTGACGTCATCTGATAGGTGGGGTTTGGGATTGACCGACCAATCATTGATCAGATAATTTGTGGGTTTAGAGCCCCGCCCTTCTCATGACATCATCCGGGAGCTCAGAGAAGCAACCCTACCTTATGATGTGCTGTTTGGTTTCTCTTCTGTTCAAGGTGGCCTTTCTTGGCCTCGTTGGCTCGCTCATACATGTGAATGTCGAATCTTTAATAAGCTCGGTCAACTACTGCAATGCGACTATGTGCGGAAGACGGTCTAAAAAGGAGAACCTAAGGTAGGGTTGGTGTGTTGAAGTATTCGGATGACGTCATCTGATAGGTGGTGTTTGGAACTTACCGACCAATAGTTTATGTGTTCAAAGCTCAGCTCTTCTCATGACGTCACCCGGGAGCTCAGAGTAGCAACCCTACCTTATGATGTCCTGTTTGGTTTCTCTCCCCCTTACGTTGCCTTTCTTGGCCTCGCTGGCTCATTCATGTGAATGTCGACTCTTTAATTAGCTCGGTTAGCAGCTGAAATGCGACTCTGGGCGGAAGACTTTACAAGTAGGAGAACATAAGGTAGGGTTGCTGCGTTGAAGTAGCCGGATGACGTTATGTGATTGGTTGGGATTGGAATTGACCGACCAATCATTGATCAGATAATTCATGGGTTGCGAACCCCGCCTTTCTCATGACGTCACCCGGGTACCTCAGAGTAGCAACCCTACCTTATGTTGTGCTGTTTGATTCCTCTTCCGCTCACGGTAGCCTTGTTTGGACTCGCTGGTTTATGTGAAATGAAGGCGGCTTTATCCTGCTGAAATGCGACTCTGACCGGAAGACGGTCATAACAGGAGGACATAAGATAGGGTTGCTGCGTTGAAGTTGTCGGCTGACGTCATCTGATAGGTGGGGTTTCCGATTGACCGACCAATCATTGATCATATAATTTGTGGGTTCAGAGCCCCGCCCTTCTCATGACATCATCCGGGAGCTCAGAGAAGCAACCCTACCTTATGATGTGCTGTTTGGTTCATCTTCCGCTCACGGTGGCCTTTCTTGGCTTCGTTGGCTCATTCATGTGAATGTTGACTCTTTAATAAGCTCGGTCAACTGCTAAAATGCGACTGTGGGCGGAAGACGGTCCAAAAATGAGAACATAAGGAAGGTTTGCTGCGTTGAAGCAGCCGTATGACGTCGTCTGATAGGACGGGCTTGGACATGACCAATCGATTGGTCAGATGGTTTAGAGGCACAAAATCCCGCCATTCCCATGACGTCACTTGGGCAAACTAGTGTAGTAATCCTACCGTATGTTGTGCTGTTTGATTACTCTTTCGCTCACGGTGGCCTTTCGTGGCCTCGTTGGCTCATCCATGTGAATGTCGACTCTTTAATAAGCTCGGTCAACTGCTGCAATACGACTATGTGTGGAAGACGGTACAAAAAGGAGAACATAAGGTACGGGTGGCGTAGCATTTCAGCATTTGCCCGAGCTTTATTATTATTATTATTCTTATTATCATTACCATAAGGAGTCTTCTAGCCAGCGAGGCCAAGAAAGGCCTCCGTGAGCGGAAGAGAAATCAAACAGCACAATATAAAGTAGGGTTGCTACTCTGAGTTGCCCGAGTGACGTCATGAGAAGGGCGGGATTTCGTACCTATAAGGCATCTGACCAATGATCGGTCATGTCCAAGCCCCACCTATGAAACGACGTCATCCGGCTACTTCAATAGAGCAACCCACCTTATTTTCTCCTATTTGTACCGTCTTCCGCCCAGAGTCGCATTTCAGCAGTTGATCGAGCTTATCAAAGAGTCAACATTCACATGAATGAGCCAGCGAGGCCAATTAAGGCCACCGTGAGCGGAAGAGAAACCAAACAGCACATCGTAAGGTAGGGTTGCTACTCTGAGCTCCCGGGTGACGTCATGAAGGTGGAGCTCTGTAATCCACATAGTATGTGTCCAATGATTGGTTATACCCAGGCCTCGCCTATCAGATGACATCAGCCAGGTACTTCAACGCAGCAACCCTATCTTATGTACTACTGATTAGATCGTCTTCCGCTCAGAGTCGCATTTGAGCAGGATAAAGGCGACTTCATTTCATATAATCCAGCGAGGCTCAACAAGGCTAACGTGACCGGAAGAGGTATCAAACAGCATAACATAAGGTAGGGTTGCTACTCTGAGGTACCCGGGTGAAGTCATGAGAAAGGCGGGGTTCGGAACCCGCAAATTATCTGATCAATAATTGGTCGGTCAATTCCAATCCCCACCTATCAGATGACGTCATCCGGCTACTTCAGCGCAGCAACCCTACCTTATGTTCTCCTATTTGGACCGTCTTCCGCCCAGAGTCGCATTTCAGCAGTTGACCGAGCTTATTAAAGAGTCAACATTCACTTGAATGAGCCAGCGAGGCTCAACAAGGCTAACGTGACCGGAAGAGGTATCAAACAGCACATCATAAGGTAGGGTTGCTACTCTGAGCTCCCGGGTGACGTCATGAGAAGAGCTTGGCTTTGAACACATAAATCATCTGATCAATGATTGGTCGGTAAGTTCCAAACCCCACCTATCAGATGACGTCATCCTCATACTTCAACACACCAACCCTACCTTATGTTCTCCTTTTTGGACCGTCTTCCGCCCATAGTCGCATTACAGTAGTTGACCGAGCTTATCAATAAGTCGACATTCACATGTATGAGCGAGCCAGCGAGGCCAAGAAAGGCCAATGTGAACGGAAGAGAAACGAAACAGCACATCATAAGGTAGGGTTGCTACTCTGAGCTCCCGGATGATGTCATGAGAAGGGCGGGGCTCTGAACCCACAAATTATCTGATCAGTGATTGGTCGGTCAGTCCCAGACCTCACCTATCAGATGACGTCAGCCGACAACTTCAATGCAGCAACACTATCTTATGTTCTCCTGTTTGGACCGTCTTCCGCTCAGAGTCGCATTTCAGCAGGATAAAGCCGCCGTCATATCACATAATCCAGCGAGGCTAACTAAACAAGGCCACCGTGACCGAAAAATGAACCAAACAGCACAACATAAGGTAGGGTTGCTACTCTGAGTTGCCCGAGTGACGTCATGAGAAGGGCGGGGTATTGTATATACAAACAATCTGATCAATGATTGGTCGGTCATGCCCAAGAGCCACCTATCATATGACGTCATCCTTATGTTCTGTTTGGAGCGTCTTCTGCTCAGTGTCGCATTTCAGCATTTGCCCGAGCTTTATCATTATTATTATTGTTATTATTATTACCATAAGGAGTCTTCTAGCCAGCGAGGCCAAGAAAGGCCTCCGTGAGAGGAAGAGAAATCAAACAGCACAATATAAAGTAGGGTTGCTACTCTGAGTTGCCCGAGTGACGCCATGGGAAGGGCTGGATTTTGTACCTATAAGGCATCTGACCAATGGTTGGTCATGTCCAAGCCCCAACTATGAAACGACGTCATCCGGCCAGAGTCGCATTTCAGCAGTTGAGAGAGCTTATGAAATAGTCAACATTCACATGAATGAGCCAGCGAGGCCAAGAAAGGCCACCGTGAGTGGAAGAGAAACCAAACAGCACATCATAAGGTAGGGTTGCTACTCTGAGCTCCCGGGTAATGTCATGAGAAGGGCGGGACTCTAAACACATAAATTATCTGATCAATGATTGGTCGGTCAATCCCAAACCCCACCTATCAGATGACGTCAGCCGACTACTTCATTGCAGAAACCCTAATTATGTTCTCCTGTTTGGACCGTCTTCCGCCCAGAGTCGCATTTCAGTAGTTGATCGAGCTTGTCAAAGAGTCAACATTCACATGATTGAGCCACTGAGGTCAAGTAAGGCCACCGTGAGCGGAAGAGAAACCAAACAGGACATCATAAGGCAGGGTTGCTACTCTGAGTTCCCGGGTGACGTCATGATGGTGGTGCTCTGTAATCCACATAGTATGTGTCCAATGATTGGTTATACACAGGCCCCGCCTATCAGATGACGTCAGCCAGGTACTTCAACGCAGCAACCCTAGGGATCTTATGTTCTGTTTCGACCATCTTCCGCTCAGAGGCGCATTTTAGTAGGATAAAGACGCCGTCATTTTACATATTCTAGCGAGGCTAGA
Source organism: Panulirus ornatus (assembly GCF_036320965.1). Taxonomy (NCBI): domain Eukaryota; kingdom Metazoa; phylum Arthropoda; class Malacostraca; order Decapoda; family Palinuridae; genus Panulirus; species Panulirus ornatus. Next base: position 5,247,089 of record NC_092283.1, read on the forward strand.
CAAGGCCACCGTGAGCGGAAGAGGAATCAAACAGCACAACATAAGGTACGATTGCTATTTTGAGTTGCCCGAGTGACGTAATGAGAAGGCCGGGATTTTGTACCTATAAACCATCTAACCAATCGATTAGTCATGTCCAAGCCCCACCCATCAGACGACGTCATCCGGATACTTCAACGCAGTAACCCTACCTTATGTTTTCCTATTTGGACCGTCTTCCTCCTAAATTAGCATTTCAGCAGTTGAGGGAGCATATTAGTCAACATTTTTGCATGAATGAGCCAATGATGCCAATTAAATCCACCGTGAGCGGAAGAGAAACCAAACAGCACATTATAAGGTAGGGTTGCTTCTCTGAGCTCCCGGATGATGTCATGAGAAGGGCGGGGCTCTGAACCCACAAATTATCAGATCAATGATTGGTCGGTCAATCCCAAACCCCACCTATCAGATGACGTCAGCCAACAACTTCAACGCAGCAACCCTGTCTTATGTTCTCCTGTTTGGACCGTCTTCCGCTCAGAGTCGCATTTCAGCAGGATAAAGCCGCCGTCATTTCACATAATCCAGCGAGGCTAACTAAACAAGGCCAACGTGACCGGAAGAGGAACCAAACAGCACAACAAAAGGTACGGTTGCTTCTCTGAGTTTCCCGAGTGACGTCATGAGAAGGGCGGGGTATTGTATATACAAACAATCTGATCAATGATTGGTCGGTCATGCCCAAGAGCCACCTATCATATGAAGTCAACCTTATGTTCTGTTTGGAGCGTCTTCTGCTCAGTGTCGCATTTCAGCATTTACCCGAGCTTTATTATTATTATTATTGTTATTATTATTACCATAAGGAGTCTTCTAGCCAGCGAGGCCAAGAAAGGCCTCCGTGAGCGGAAGAGAAATCAAACAGCACAATATAAAGTAGGGTTGCTACTCTGAGTTGCCCAAGTGACGTCATGGGAAGGGCGGGATTTTGTACCTATAAGGCATCTGACCAATGATTGGTCATGTCCAAGCCCCAATTATGAAACAACGTTATCCGGCTACTTCAATAGAGCAACCCACCTTATGTTCTCCTATTTGTACCGTCTTCCTCCATGAGTCGCATTTTAGCAGTTGATCGAGCTTACTAAAGTCAACATTCACATAAATGAGCCAACGAGGCCAAGAAAAGGCCACCTTGAGCGGAAGAGAAACCAAACAGCACATCATAAGGTAGGGTTGCTACTTTGATCTCCCGGGTGATGGTATGAGAAGGGCGGGGCGCTGAACACACAAATTATCTGATCAATCATTGGTCGGTCAATCCCAAACCCCACCTATCAGATGACGTTAGCCGACTACTTCATTGCAGCAACCCTGATTATGTTCTCCTGTTTGGATCGTCTTCCGCCTAGAGTCGCATTTCAGTAGTTGACCGAGCTTATCAAAGAGTCAACATTCACAAGATTGAGCCAGTGAGGCCAAGTAAGGCCACCGTGAGCGAAAGAGAAACCAAACAGGACATCATAAGGTAGGGTTGCAACTCTGAGTTCCCGGGGGACGTCATGAGGGTAGAGCTCTGTAATCCACATAGTATGTGTCCAATGATTGGTTATACCCAGACCCCGCCTATCAGATAACGTCAGCCAGGTACTTCAACGCAGCAACCCTATCCTATGTTCTCCTGTTTGCTACTATGAGATACCCGGGTGACGTCATGAGAAAGGCGGGGTTCAGAACCCACAAATTATCTGATCAATGATTGGTCGGTAAGTTCCAAACCCCACCTATCAGATGAGGTCATCCGTATACTTCAACACACCAACCCTACCTTATGTTCTCCTTTTTTGAACGTCTTCCACCCATAGTCGCATTGCAGTAGTTGACCGAGCTTATTAAAGAGTCGACATTCACATGTATGAGCGAGCCAACGAAGACAAGAAAGGCCACCGTGAGCGGAAGAGAAATCGAACAGCACATCATAAAGTAGGGTTGCTTCTCTGAGCTCCCGGATGATGTCATGAGAAGGGCGGGGCTCAGAACCCACAAATTATCTGATCAATGATTGGTCGGTCAATCCCAAACCCCAACTATCAGATGACGTCACCCGGATACTTCACTGAAGAAACCCTAATTATGTTCTCCTGTTTGGACCGTCTTCCGCCTAGAGTCGCATTTCAGTAGTTGACCGAGCTTATCAAAGATTCAACATTCACATGATTGAGCCAGTGTGGCCAAGTAAGGCCAACATGAGCGGAAGAGAAACAAAACGGGGCATCATAAGGAAGGGTTGTATTCTGAGTTCCCGGGTGACGTCATGAGGGTGGAGCTCCGTAATCCACATAGTATGTGTCCAATGATTGGTTATACCCAAGCCCCGACTATCAGATGACGTCAGCCGGGTACTTAAAGACAGCAACCCTAGGGATCTTATGTTCTCCTGTTTCGACCATCATCCGCTCAGAGTCGCATTTTAGCAGGATAAAGCCGCCGTCATTTCACATAATCTAGCGAGGCTAAACAAGTCCACCGTGAGCGGAAGAGCAATTAAACAGCACAACATAAGGTAAGGTTGTTACTTTGAGATGCCCGAGTGACGTCATGAGAATGGCTGGATTTTGTACCTATAAACCATCTGACCAATCGATTGGTCATGTCCAAGCCCCACCTATCAGACGACGTCATCCGGATACTTCAACGCAGCAACCCTACCTTATGTTCTACTATTTGGACCGTCTTCCGCCCAAATTCGCATTTCAGTGGTTGACCGAGCTTATTAAAGAGTCAACATTCACATGAATGAGTCAGCGAGGCAAAGAAAGACGACGTGAGGGGAAGAGAAACCAAACAGGACATCATAAGGTAGGGTTGATACTCTGAGCTCCCTGGTGACGTCATGAGAAGAGCGGGGCTCTGAACACACAAATTATCTGATCAATGGTTGGTCGGTAAGTTCCAAACCCCACCTATCAGATGACGTCTTCCGGGTACTTCAACACACCAACCCTACCTTAATGTTCTCCTGTTTGGACGGTCTTTCGCCCATAATCACATTGCAGCAATTCACCGAGTTTATTAAAGAGTCGACATTCACATGAATGTGCCAGTGAGGCCAAAAAAGGCCACCGCGAGCCTAAGAGAAACCAAACAAGACATCATAAGGTATGGTTGTATTCTGAGTTCCCGGGTGACGTCATGAAGGTAGAGCTCCGTAATCCACATAGTATGTGTCCAATGATTGGCTATACCCAGGCCACGCCTATGAGGTGTCGTCAGCCAGGTACTTCAACTTAGCAACCCTATCTTATGTTCTCCTGTTTAGACCGTCTTCCGCTCAGAGTCGCATTTCAGCAGGATAAAGGCGCCTTCATTTCACATAACCCAGCGAGGCCAAACAAGGCTACCGTGAGCGGAAGAGGAATCAAACAGCACAACATAAGGTAGGCTGCTACTGAGAGTTGCTCGAGTGACGTCATGAGAATGGCGGGGTATTGTATATACAAACAATCTGATCAATGATTGGTCGGTCATGCCCAAGAGCCACCTATCATATGACGTCATCCGGGTACCTCAATGCACCAACCCGACCTTATGTTCTATTTGGAGCGTCTTCTGCTCAGTGTCGCATTTCAGCATTTACCCGAGCTTTATTATTATTATTATTGTTATTATTATTACCATAAGGAGTCTTCTAGCCAGCGAGGCCAAGAAAGGCCTCCGTGAGCGGAAGAGAAATCAAGCAGCACAATATAAAGTAGGGTTGCTACTCTGAGTTGCCCGAGTGACGTAATGAGAAGGCCGGGATTTTGTACCTATAAACCATCTGACCAATGATTGGTCATGTCCAAGCCCCACCTATGAAACGACGTCATCCGGCTACTTCAATAGAGCAACCCACCTTATGTTCTCCTATTTGTACCGTCTTCCGCCCAGAGTCGCATTTCAGCAGTTGACCGAGCTTATTAAAGAGTGCGTCAACATTCACATGAATGAGCCAACGAGGCCAAGAAAAGGCCACCGTCAGCGGAAGAGAAACCAAACAGCACATCATAAGGTAGGGTTGCTACTCTGAGCTCCCGGGTGATGTCATGAGAAGGACGGGGCGCTGAACACAAATTATCTGATCAATCATTGGTCGGTCAATCCCAAACCCCACCTATCAGATGACGTCAGCCGACTACTTCATTGCAGCAACCCTGATTATGTTCTCCTGTTTGGACCGTCTTCCGCCTTGAGTCGCATTTCAGTAGTTGACCGAGCTTATCAAAGAGTCAACATTCACAAGATTGAGCCAGTGAGGCCAAGTAAGGCCACCGTGTGCGAAAGAGAAACCAAACTGGACATCATAAGGTAGGGTTGCTACTCTGAGTTCCCGGGTGACGTCATGAGGGTGGAGCTCTGTAATCCACATAGTATGTGTCCAATGATTGGTTGTACCCAGGCCACGCCAATCAGATGACGTCAGCCAGGTACTTAAACGCATCAACCCTAGGGATCTTATGTTCTCCTGTTTCGACCATCTTCCGCTCAGAGTCGCATTTTATCAGAATAAAGCCGCCGTCATTTTACATAATCTAGCGAGGCTAAACAAGGTCACCGTGAGCGGAAGAGGAATCAAACAGCACAACATAAGGTAGGGTTGCTACTCTGAGTTGCCCGAGTGACGTCATGAGAAGGGCGGGGTATTGTATATACAAACAATCTGATCAATGATTGGTCGGTCATGCCCAAGAGCCACCTATCATATGACGTCATCCGGGTACCTCAATGCACCAACCCGACCTTATGTTCTGTTTGGAGCGTCTTCTGCTCAGTGTTGTATTTCAGCATTTGCCCGAGCTTTATTATTGTTATTATTATTGTTATCATTATTACCATAAGGAGTCTTCTAGCCAGCGAGGCCAAGAAAGGCCTCATTGAGCGGAAGAGAAATCAAACAGCACAATATAAAGTAGGGTTGCTACTCTGAGTTGACCGAGTGACGTCATGAGAAGGGCGGGATTTTGTACCTATAAGGCATCTGACCAATGATTGGTCATGTCCAAGCCCCATCTATGAAACGACGTCATCCGGCTACTTCAATAGAGCAATCCACCATATGTTCTCCTATTTGTACCGTCTTCCGCCGAGAGTCGCATTTCAGCAATTGACCGAGCTTATTAAAGAGTGAGTCAACATTCACATGAATGAGCCAACGAGGCCAAGAAAGGCCACCTTGAGCGGGAGAGAAACCAAACAGCACATCATAAGGTAGGGTTGCTACTCTGAGCTCCCGGGTGATGTCATGAGAAGGGCTGGGCGCTGAACACACGAATTATCTGATCAATAATTGGTCGGTCAATCCCAAACCCCACCTATCAGATGACGTCAGCCGACTACTTCATTGCAGCAACCCTAATTATGTTCTCCTGTTTGGACCGTCTTCCGCCCAGAGTCGCATTTCAGTAGTTGACCGAGCTAATCAAAGAGTCAACATTCACATGATTCAGCCACTGAGGCGAAGTAAGTCCACCGTGAGCGGAAGAGAAACCAAACAGGACATCATAAGGTAGGGTTACTACTCTGAGTTCCCGGATGACGTCATGAGGGTGGAGCTCTATAATCCACAAAGTATGTGTCCAATGATTGTTTATACCCAGGCCACGCCTATCACATGACGTCAGCCGGGTACTTAAACGCACCAACCCTAGGGATCTTATGTTCTCCTGTTTCGACCATCTTCCACTCAGAGTCGCATTTTAGCAGGATAGAGACGCCGTCATTTTACATAATCTAGCGAGGCTAAACAAGGCTACCGTGAGCGGAAGAGGAATCAAACAGCACAACATTAGGTAAGGTTGCTACTTTGAGTTGCCCGAGTGACGTCATGAGAAGGGTTGGATTTTGTACCTATAAACCATCTGACCAATAGATTGGTCATGTCGAAGCCCCATCTATCAGACGACGTCATCAGGATACTTCAACGCAGCAACCCTACCTTATGTTCTCCTATTTGGACCGTCTTCCGCCCAAATTCGCATTTCAGTAGTTGACCGAGCTGATTAAAGAGTCAACATTTTTGCATGAATGAGCCAGCGAGGCAAAGAAAGACGACTGAGTGGAAGAGAAACCAAACAGGACATCATAAGGTAGGGTTGCTACTCTGAGCTCCTGAGTGACGTCATGAGAAGAGCGGGGCTCTGAACACACAAATTATCTGATCAATGGTTGGTCGGTAAGTTCCAAACCCCACCTATCAGATGACGTCTTTCGGGTACTTCAACACACCAACCCTACCTTATGTTCTCCTTTTTCGACCGTCTTTCGCCCATAATCGCATTGCAGTAGTTGACCGAGCTTATTAAAGAGGCGACATTCACATGAATGGGCCAGTGAGTCCAAGAAACGCCACCGTGAGCCTAAGAGAAACCAAACAGGACATCATAAGGTAGGGTTGCTACTCTGAGTTCCCGGGTGACGTCATGAGGGTGGAGCTCTGTAATCCACATAGTATGTGTCTAATGATTTGTTATACACAGGCCCCGCGTATCAGATGACGTCAGCCAGGTAATCCAACGAAGCAACCCTATCTTATGTTCTCCTGAATAGACCGTCTTCCGCTCAGAGTCGCATTTGAGCAGGATAAAGGCGCCTTCATTTCACATAATCCAGCGAGGCCAAACAAGGCTACCGTGAGCGGAGGAGGAATCAAACAGCACAACATAAGGTAGGGTTGCAACTCTGAGGTACCCGGGTGACGTCAAGAGAAAGGCGGGGCTCGGAACCCACAAATTATCTGATGAATGATTGGTCGGTCGATTCCAATCCCCAGTTATCAGATGACGTCATCCGGCTACTTCAACGCAGCAACCCTACCTTATGTTCTATTTGGAACGTCTTCCGCCCAGAGTCGCATTTCAGCAGTTGACCGAGCTTATCAAAGAGTCAACATTCACATGAATGAGCCAGCGAGGCCAAGAAAGGCGACGTAAGGGGGAGAGAAACCAAACAGGACATCATAAGGTAGGGTTGCTACTCTGAGCTCCCCGGGTGACGTCATGAGAAGAGCGGGGCTTTGAACACATATATCATCTGATCAATGATTGGTCGGTAAGTTACAAACCCCACAAATAGGAGAACATAAGGTGGGTTGCTCTATTGAAGTCGGCGGATGACGTCGTTTCATAGGTGGGGCTTGGACATGACTAATCATTGGTCAGATGGTTTATAGGTACAAAATCCCGCCCTTCTCATGACGCCACTCGAGCAACTCAGAGTAGCAACCTTAACATATTTGTGCTGTTTGGTTCCTCTTCCGGTCACGGTAGCCTTGTTTGGCCTCGCTGGATTATGTGAAATGAAGGCGCCTTTATCCTGCTGAAATGCGACTCTGAGCGGAAGACGGTCTAAAGGGGAGAACATAAGATAGGGTTGCTGCGTTAAAGTACCTGGCTGACGTCATCTGATACGCGGGACCTGGGTATAACCAATCATTGGACACATACTATGTGGATTACAGAGCTCCACCCTCATGACGTCACCCGGGAACTCAGAGTAGCAACCCTACCTTATGATGTCCTGTTTGGTTTCTCTTCCGCTCACGGTGGCATTAATTGGCCTCATTGGCTCAATGATGTGAATGTTGACTGTTTGATAAGCTCGGTCAACTGCTGAAATTCGACTCTGTGTGGAAGACGGTCCAAACAGGAGAACATAAGATAGGGTTGCTGCGTTGAAGTACACGGCTGACGTCATCTCATAGGCGTGGCCTGGGTATAACCACTCAATGGACACATACTATGTGGATTACGGAGCTCCAACTTCATGACGTCACCCGGGAACTCAGAATACAACCATACTTTATGATGTCCATTTTGGTTTCTCTTATGCTCGCGGTGGCATTTCTTGGCCTCACTGGCCCATTCATGTGAATGTCGACTCTTTAATAAGCTCGGTCAATTGCTGCAATGCGATTATGGGCGAAAGACGGTCCAAAAAGGAGAACATAAGATAGGGTTAGTGTGTTGAAGTACCCTGAAGACGTCATCTGGTAGGTGGGCTTTGGAACTTACCGACCAATCATTGATCAGATAATTTGTGTGTTCAGAGCCCCGCTCTTCTCATGACGTCATCCGGGAGCTCAGAGTAGCAACCCTACCTTATGATGTGCTGTTTGGTTTCTCTTCTGCTCACGGTGGCCTTACTTGGCCTCACTGGCTCAATCATGTGAATGTTGACTCTTTGATAAGCTCGGTCAACTGCTGAAATTCGACTCTGGGCGGGTGACGGTCCAAACAGGAGAACATAATTAGAGTTAATGCAATGAAGTAGTCAGCTGACGTCATCTGATAGGTGGGGCTTGGGATTGACCGACCAATCATTGATCAGATAATTTGTGTGTTCAGCGCCCCGCCCTTCTCATGACATAACCCGGGAGCTCAGAGTAGCAACCCTACCTTATGATGTGCTGTTTGGTTTCTCTGCCGCTCATGGTGGCCTTTTCTTGGCCTCTTTGGCGCAATCATGTGAATGTTGACTCACTCTTTACAAAGCTGGGTCAACTGATGAAATGCGACTCTGGGCGGAAGACGGCACAAATAGGAGAACATAAGGTGGGTTGCTCTATTGAAGTCGCCGGATGACGTCGTTTCATAGGTGGGGCTTGGACATGACCAATCATTGGTCAGATGCCTTATAGGTACAAAATCCCGCGCTTCTCATGACGTCACTCGGGCAACTCAGAGTAGCAACCCTACTTTATATTGTGCTGTTTGATTTCTCTTCCGCTCACGGAGGCCTTTTATGGCCTCTCTGGCTAGAAGACTCCTTATGGTAATAATAATAACAATAATAATAATAATAAAGCTCGGGCAAATGCTCAAATGCGACACTGAGCAGAAGACGCTCCAAAAAGAACATAAGGTCGGTTTGGTGTATTGAAGTACCCGGATGACTTCATATGATTGGTGGCTCTTGGGCATGACCGACCAATCATTGATCAGATTGTATGTATATACAATACCCGGCCCTTCTCATGACCTCACTCTGGCAACTCAGAGTAGCAACCCTACCTTATGTTGTGCTGTTTGCTTCCTCTTCCGCTCACGGTGGCCTTGTTTAGTTAGCCTCGCTGGATTATGTGAAATGACGGCGGCTTTATCCTGCTGAAATGCGACTCTGAGAGGAAGACGGTCCAAACAGGAGAACATAAGATAGGGTTGCTACGTTGAAGTTGTCGGCTGACGTCATCTAATAGGTGGGCTTTGGGATTGACCGACCAATCATTGATCAGATAATTTGTGGGTTCAGAGCCCCGCCCTTCTCATGACATCATCAGGGAGCTAAGAGAAGCAACCCTACCTTACGTTGTGCTGTTTGGTTTCTCTTCCGCTCACGGTGGCCTTTCTTGGCCTCGATAGCTCGCTCATACATGCGAATGTCGACTCTTTAATAAGCTCGGTCAACTACTGCAATGCGACTATGGGCGGAAGACGGTCAAAAAAGGAGAGTATAAGGTAGGGTTGGTGTGTTGAAGTATTCGGATGACGTCATCTGATAGGTGGAGTTTGGAACTTAACGACCAATCATTGATCAGATAATTTATGTGTTCAAACCCCCGCTCATCTCATGACGTCACCCGGGGAGCTCAGAGTAGCAACCCTACCTTATGATATCCTGTTTGGTTTCTCTCCCCCTTACGTCTCCTTTCTTGGCCTCGCTGGCTCATTCATGTGAATGTTGACTCTTTGATAAGCTCGGTCAACTGTTGAAATGCGACTCTGGGCGGAAGACGTTCCAAATAGAACATAAGGTAGTGTTGCTGCGTTGAAGTAGCCGGATGACGTCATCTGATAACTGGGGATTGGAATTCACAGACCAATCATTCATCAGATAATTTGTGGGTTCCCAGCCCCGCCTTTCTCTTGACGTCACCCGGGTACCTCAGAGTTGCAACCCTACCTTATGTTGTGCTGTTTGATTCCTCTTCCGCTCACGGTAGCCTTGTTTGGCCTCGCTGGATTATGTGAAATGAAGGCGCCTTTATCCTGCTGAAATGCGACTCTGAGCGGAAGACGGTCTAAAGAGGAGAAAATAAGATAGGGTTACTGCGTTGAAGTACCTGGCTGACGTCATCTGATACGCGGGGCCTGTGTATAACCAATCATTAGACATATACTATGTGGATTACAGAGCTCCACCCTCATGACGTCACCCGGGAACTCAGAATACAACACTACCTTATGATGTCCTGCTTGGTTTCTTATCTTAGGGTCACTCTGCCCTTTCATGGCCTCACTGGTCCATTCATGTGAATGTTGACTCTTTAATAAGCTCGGTCAGCTGCTGAAATACGACTCTGGGCGGAAGTCGGTCCAAATAGAAGAATATAAGGTAGGGTTGCTGCGTTGAAGTAGCCGGAAGACGTCGTCTTATAGGTGGGGATTGGAATTGAACGACCAATCATTCATCAGATAATTTATGGGTTCCGAACCCCGCCTTTCTCATGACGTCACCCGGGTAACTTAGAGTAGCAACCCTACCTTATGTTGTGCTGTTTGATTCCTCTTCCGCTCACGGTAGCCTTGTTTCGCCTCGCTGGATTATGTGGAATGAAGGCGCCTTCATCCCGCTGAAATTCGACTCTGAGTGGAAGACGGTCTAAAGGGGAGAACATAAGATAGGGTTGCTGCGTTGAAGTACCTGTCTGACGTCATCTGATACGCGGGACCTGGGTATAACCAATCATTGGACACATAATATGTGGATTACAGAGCTCCATCCTCATGATGTCACCCGGGAACTCAGAGTAGCAACTCTACCTTATGATGTCCTGTTTGGTTTCTCTTAGGCTCACGGTGGCCTTTCTTGGACTCACTGGCTCATTCATGTGAATGTCGCCTTTTAAATAAGCTCGGTCAACCGCTGCAATGCGATTATGGGCGAAAGACGGTCCAAAAAGGAGAACATAAGGTAGGGTTGTTGTGTTGAAGTACCCGAAAGACGTCATCTGATAGGTGGCGTTTGGAAATTACCGACCAACCATTGATCAGATAATTTGTTTGTTCAGAGCCCCGCCCTTCTCATGACGTCACTCGGGCAACTCAGAGTAGCAACCCTACCTTATGTTGTGCTGTATGGTTCCTCTTCCGGTCACGGTGGCCTTGTCTAGTTAACCTCGCTGGATTATGTGAAATGACGGCGGCTTTATCCTGCTGAAATGCGACTCTGAACGGAAGACGGTCCAAACAGGAGAACATAAGATAGGGTTGCTGCGTTGAAGTTGTCGGCTGACATCATCTGATAGGTGGGGTTTGGGATTGACAGACCAATCACTGATCAGATAATTTGTGGTTTCGGAGTCCCACCCTTCTCATGACATCATCCGGGAGCTCAGCGAAGTAACCCTACCTGGTTTCTCTTCCGCTCACGGTGGCCTTTCTTGGCCTCGTTGGCTCATTCATGTGAATGGTGACTCACTCTTTAATAAGCTCGGTCAACTGATGAAATGCGACTCTGGACGGAAGACGGTACAAATGGGAGAACATAAGGTGGGTTGCTCTATTGAAGTAGCCGGATGACGTCGTTTCATAGGTGGAGCTTGGACATGACCAATCATTGGTCAGATGCCTTATAGGTATAAAATCCCACCCTTCTCATTACGTCACTCGGGCAACTCAGAGTAGCAACCCTACTTTATATTGTGCTGTTTGATTTCTCTTCCGCTCACGGAGGCCTTTCTTGGCCTCGCTGGCTAGAAGACTCCTTATGGTAATGATAATAACAATGATAATAATAATAAAGCTCGGGCAAATGATGAAATGCGACACCACCCCTACCTTATGTTCTCCTTTTTGGACCGTCTTCCGCACATAGTTGCATTGCAGCAGTTGACCAAGCTTATTAAAGAGTCGACATTCACATGAATGAGCCAACGAGGCCAAGAAAGGCCACCGTGAGCGGAAGAGAAACCAAACAGCACATCATAAGGTAGGGTTGCTTCTCTGAGCTCCCGGATGATGTCATGAGAAGGGCGGAGTTCTGAACCCACAAATGATCTGATCAATGATTGGTCGGTCAATCCCAAACCCCACCTATCAGGTGGCGTCAACCGATAACTTCAACGCAGAAACCCTATCTTATGTTCTTCTGTTTGGACAGTTTTCCGCTCTGAGTCGCATTTCAGCAGTTGACCGAGCTTAGTAAAGAGTCAACATATTCACATGAATGAGCCATTGAAGCCATGTAAGGCCACCGTGAGCGGAAGAGAAACCAAACAGCACATCATAAGGTAGGGTTGCTACCCTGAGGTACCTGGGTGACATGAGAAGGGCGGTCAATTCCAATCCCCACCTATCAGATGACGTCATCCGGCTACTTGAACGCAGCAACCCTACCTTATGTTCTCCTTTTTGGAACGTCTTCCGCGCAGAGTCGCATTTCAGCAGTTGACCGAGCTTATCAAAGAGTCAACATTCACATGAATGAGCCAGCTAGGCCAAGAAAGGAGACGTAAGGGGGAGAGAAACCAAACAGGACATCATATGGTAGGGTTGCTACTCTGAGCTCCCGGATGACGTCATGAGAAGAGCTGGGCTTTGAACACATAAATTATCTGATCAATGATTGGTCGGTAAGTTCCAAACCCCACCTATGAGATGACGTCATCCGAATACTTCAACACAGCAACCCTACCTTACGTTCTCCTTTTTTGACCGTCTTCCGGCCTGAGTCGCATTGCAGTAGTTGACCGAGCTTATTAAAGAGTCGATATTCACATGTATGAGCGAGCCAACGAGGCCAAGAAAGGCCACCGTGAGCGGAAGAGAAACGAAACAGCACATCATAAGGTAGGGTTGCTTCTCTGAGCTCCCGGATGATGTCATGAGAAGGGCGGGGCTCTGAACCCACAAATTATCTGATCAATGATTGGTCGGTCAATCCCAAACCCCACCTATCAGATGACGTCAGCCGACAACTTCAACGCAGCGACCCTATCTTATGTTCTCCTGTTTGGACCGTCTTCCGCTCAGAGTCGCATTTCAGCAGGATAAAGCCGCCGTCATTTCACATAATCCAGCGAGGCTAACTAAACAAGGCCACCGTGACCGGAAGAGGAACCAAACAGCACAACATAAGGTAGGGTTGCTACTTTGAGTTACCCGAGTGACGTCATGAGAAGGGCGGGGTATTGTATATACAAACAACCTGATCAATGATTGGTCGGTCATGCCCAAGAGCCACTTATCATATGACGTCATCCGGGTACTTCAATGCACCAACCCGACCTTATGTTCTGTTTGGAGCGTCTTCTGCTCAGTGTCGCATTTCAGCATTTGCCCGAGCTTTATTATTATTATTATTGTTATTATCATTACCATAAGGAGTCTTCTAGCCAGCGAGGCCAAGAAAGGCCTCATTGAGCGGAAGAGAAATCAAACAGCACAATATAAAGTAGGGTTGCTACTCTGAATTGCCAGAGTGACGTCATGAGATGGGCGGGATTTTGTACCTATAAGGCATCTGACCAATGATTGGTCATGTCCAAGCCCCACCTATGAAACGACGTCATCCGGATAATTCAATAGAGTAACCTACCTTATGTTCTATTTGTACCGTCTTCCGCCCAGAGTCGCATTTCAGCAGTTGACCGAACTTATCAAAGATTCAACATTCACATGATTGAGCCAATGAGGCCAATTAAGGCCACCGTGAGCGGAAGAGAAACCAAACAGGACATCATAAGGTAGGGTTGCTACTCTGAGTTCCCGGGTGACGTCATGAAGATGGAGCTCAGTAATCCACATAGTATATGTCTAATGATTGGTTATTCCCAGGCCCAGCCTATCAGACGACGTTAGCTAGGTACTTCAACGCAGCAACCCTATCTTATGTTCTCCTGTTTAGACCGTCTTCCGCTTAGAGTCGCATTTCAGCAGGATAAAGGCGCCTTCATTTCACATAATCCAGCGAGGCCAAACAAGGCTACCGTTAGCGGAAGAGGAATCAAACAGCACAACATAAGGTAGGGTTGCTACTCTGAGGTACCCGGGTGACGTAATGAGAAAGGTGCGGTTCACAACCCATAAATTATCTGATCAATGATTGGTCGGTTAATTCCAATCCCCGCCTATCAGATAACGTCATCCGGCTACTTCAACAGTGCAACCCTACCTTATGTTCTCCTTTTTGGACCGTCTTCCGCCCAGAGTCGCATTTCAGCAGTTGACCGAGCTTATTAAAGTAAACATTCACATGAGCCAGCGAGGCCAAGAAAGACGTCGTAAGGGGAGAGAAACCAAACATTACATCATAAGGTAGGGTTGCTACTCTGAGTTCCCGGGTGACGTCATGAGAAGAGATGAGCTTTGAACACATAAATTATCTGATCAATGATTGGTCGGTAAGTTCCAAACCCCACCTATTAGATGACGTTATCCGAATTCTTCAACACACCAAACCTACATTATGTTCTACTTTTTTGACCGTCTTCCTCCCATAGTCGCATTTCAGCAGTTGACCGAGCATATTAAAGAGTCGACATTCACATGTATGAGCGAGCCAACAATGCCAAGAAAGGCCACCTTGAGCGGAAGAGAAACCAAAGAGGACATCATAAGGTAGGGTTGCTTCTCTGAGGTCCCGGGTGAAATCATGAGAATGGCGGGACTCTGAACCCACAAATTATCTGATCAATGATTGGTCGATTAATCTCAAACCCCACCTATCAGATGACGTCAGCCGGCAACTTTAACGCAGCAACCCTATCTTATGTTCTCCTGTTTGGACCGTCTTCCGCATAGAGTCGCATTTCAGCAGGATATAGTCGCCGTCATTTCACATAATCCAGCGAGGCTAACTAAACAAGACAACCGTTACCGGAAGAGGAACCAAACAGCACAACATAAGGTAGGGTTGCTACTCTGAGTTGCCCGAGTGACGTCATGAGAAGGGCGGGGTATTGTATATACAAACAATCAGATCAATGATATCATGTGACGTCATCCCTTTGTTGTGTTTGGAGCGTCTTCTGCTCATTGTCTCATTTCAGCATTTGCCCGAGCTTTATTATCATTATTATTGTTATTATTATTACCATAAGGAGTCTTCTAGCCAGCGAGGCCAAGAAAGGCCTCCGTGAGCGGAAGAGAAATCAAACAGCACAATATAAAGTAGGGTTGCTACTCTGAGTTGCCCGAGTGACGTCATAAGAAGGGCGGGATTTTGTACCTATAAGGCATCTGACCAATGATTGGTCATGTCCAAGCCCCAACTATGAAACGACGTCATCCGGCTACTTCAATAGAGCAACCCACCTTATGTTCTCCTATTTGTACCGTCTTCCGCCCAGAGTCGCATTTCTACAGTTGACCAAGCTTATTAAAGAGAGAGTCAACATTCACATGAATGAGCTAACGAGGCCAAGAAAAGGCCACCGTGAGCGGAAGAGAAACCAAACAGGACATCATAAGGTAGGGTTGCTACTCTGAGTTCCCGGGTGACGTCATGAAGGTGGAGCTCTATAATCCACATAGTATCTGTCCAATGATTGGTTATACCCAGGCCCCGCATATCAGATGATGTCAGCCGACAACTTCAACGCAGCAATCCTATCTTATGTCCTCCTGATTAGACCGTCTTCCGCTCAGAGTCGCATTTCAGCAGGATAAAGGCGCCTTCATTTCATATAATCCAGCGAGGCAAACAAGGCTACCGTGAGCGGAAGAGAAATCAAACAGCACAATATAAGGTAGGGAAGGTACTCTGAGGTACCGGGGTGACGTCATGAGAAAGGCGGGGTTCGGAACCCATGAATTATCTGATCAATGATTGGTCGGTCAATTCCAATCCCCACCTATCAGATAACGTCATCCGGCTACTTCAACGCAGCAACACTACCTTATGTTCTCCTATTTGTACAGTCTTCCACCCAGACTCGCATTTCAGCAGTTGACCAAGCTTATTAAAGAGTCAACATTCACATGAATGAGCCAGCGAGCCCAAGAAAACGACGTAAGGGGGAGAGAAACCAAACAGGACATCATAAGGTAGGGTTACTACTCTGAGCTCCCGGGTGACGTCATGAGAAGAGCTGGGCTTTGAACACATAAATTGTCTGATCAATGATTGGTCGGTAAGTTCCAAACCCCACCTATCAGATGACGTCATCCGAATACTTCAACACACCAACCCTACCTTAGGTTCTCCTTTTTAGACCGTCTTCCGCCCATAGTCGCATTGCAGTAGTTGACCGAGCTTATTAAAGAGTCGACATTCACATGTATGAGCGAGCCAACGAGGCCAAGAAAGGCCACCGTGAGCGGAAGAGAAACCAAACTGCACATCATAAGGTAGGGTTGCTACTCTGAGCTCCCGGATAATGTCATGAGAATGTCAAGGGATGTACGCGAGTGCGGAACCCAGTGGTGAGATGACCATTCCTCCCACGGTTTGATCTGTTCCAGTCATTCCGCGGGTCCCACAGTCCCCTTCTCAATCGATTGCTTCCTTTGTGGCGGAGACTGTCGCTTATTTCGACGCATTACTACTCGACCAAACAAGTACATCGTGTGGCGAGGACGTCCTACATGAAGCCCTTGACCACTTGCGTCAGGGAGACAGCCTCGCCGCAACCAGGGCAGTTGCAGAGCACGCATCACCGGCTTAGAAGGGAGCATTACCGGAAAGTACAGAGACTCTATCGTGAGAATAGATCTTTGGCTGCTGGAGAGGTACTCAAAGGTGACTGGGAGGTACCGCCAACTTCGGTTGGGCCGGAACGCATCAATCCCTTTTGGTAGGTTCTCTTCTCTCGACCATCTGAGCCGGACAAACGTTCCATTACCGACTTTGACTTAATACGTGAACAACTGGCAGAGATCATAACCGTAGACGAGGTAGCACACCACCTCAAAGCCACCAGAACATCTGCTCCTGGACCTGATGGAATGTCGACTCGGTTGCTGAAGTCCATTCCTCCGAGGGTTCTAGCCAAAATGTTCAACCTCTGGTTAGCTACGTCTGCGTTGCCAGAGCCATTGAAGGCTAACAGAACGGTGCTGATACCTAAGGTCCCCAACCCAACCGAACCCAAGGACTACAGGCCTATCACCATCTCCTGTGCCGTAGTCCGCCTGCTCCATAAGATCTTGAGCAGCCGCATCTCGAGCCTCGTCCAGATCGATGAAGCTCAAAAGGCATTCGTTCCAGTGGACGGATGCCTCGAGAACCTCACGATCTTGGATGCGATCGTCGGTCGTGCGCGGGCACACGCCCACGGTGTGCACCTGGCATTCCTCGACATGGCCAAAGCATTCGATAGTGGTAATCATAGCACTATCGAGCGGGTCATGTCGCGGAAGGGCATCCCTGCCCTCGTCAGGACATACATTATGTCGACGTACGACCGAGCCTTCATTAACATTGAAGGCAGCGACGGGATGTCGGAGAAGATTAATATGACTCGTGGGGTCAAACAGGGTGACCAATTATCACCGATTCTCTTCAACCTTGTGATTGACGAGGGAATCGCGAGGGTGAAGGAGACCGGTGTAGGGGTTAAGTTGGGAGACAAAACAGTATCAGCATTGGCTTTTGCCGATGATTTGGTTCTGGTTGCGCAGACGCCCACTGGCTTGCAGAAGGCAATGGACGTGATGGCTACGACCCTCGCGGGGGGTGGGCTTCAGGTCAACCCAGGGAAGTGTCGTACCCTCAGCATGGAGGTCGAGGGCAAGCGCAAGACTTGGTACGTCAACAAAAACAGGACGTTCCAAGTCTTGGGTAACGCTGTCGGTTCCATGAATGCTGAGGACGAATACAAGTACCTCGGGATTCTCGTCGGGACCGGGGGTCGGCGTAAGTCATACGGAACTCTGCTAGAAGAGGGGCTGCGAAACATCACCAGAGCCCCTCTAAAACCTCAACAGCGGATTGCGTTGCTTGTGGAGCATCTGATGCCCAAGCTCATGCATCGACTGGTGTTGGGGCAAGTATATAAGACTCAGCGCGCATGGACAAGCAAGTGCGAGTAGCGGTCCGCCGCTGGCTGCGCCTAGCCCATGACGTGCCCAGTGCATTCTTCCACTCGACAGCAGGAGATGGTGGGCTGGGTATACCAGACTTTGTTTCAACCGTCCGGCTAAATAAACAAGCGCGGTTCGGAAAACTGCTCACCTCGACCGACCCAGTAATTCAGGCGGCTGTCCGGGATCCTGCAGTCTTCAGCAAGCTGCAGCGCTGGTCCGGACCCGCATGTATTGCCGGTCAACAGGCGGGGAGTAAGGCCGAACGCCAGTACGTATGGAGGGCTAACCTGGTCAGCACCGTCGACGGTGCGGCTCTTGCTCCATCTGCCGCTGTGCCTCAGGTGAGTAGATGGGTAAATAGCGGGAACCGTTTCCTGTCCGGTGCCGACTACGTGAAGGCTGTCCAAGTGCGGATAGGCGCATTACCCACCCCTGCCAGGGCGTCCAGAGGCCGGCCCGAGATCAACGGCCTCTGTGATACCTGCCAGAAGCCGGGTACGCCTCGTACACATGGCGGGAAGGTAAAACGGCACGACAACATGTGTGCCTATTTGGCTGGGTGACTGAGACAAATAGGTTTTGAGGTGTCCTGCGAGCCGCGCATTCCGATTGTGGGGTCCTTTAGGAAGCCGGACATCGTGGCTTCCAAAGGTACAGAGGCCTACATAATTGACACCCAGGTCTCTGGGATTCACTTCCCGCTTTCAGCTGCACATCAATACAAGTGCAGCTACTACGGTACCCCGGAAGTCTCGCAAGGCATAGGGGAACACACCGGGAAAGACACCGTGCACGTAACAACTGCCACCCTAAATTGGCGAGGTGCAGGGTTTCAAGAAAGCGCGAGTGCTCTCAGAGGGCTAGGGTTGACATACCGGGACCTTGAGGTGTGCACGGTCAAAGCCCTAACCTGGACCCACTCCCTTCACAGGATGTGGTCCAAGAGCACAGGTTGAAAGTCGGAGCCTGCTTTGTCCATCTGGTGTCGGCCACCGGGCAGGCGTAAGGTCATCTCCCCTTTGTCGGCTTGGGTGTGCGGGATTAGGCTGTTCTCCCGTGGCCCCCACAGGCAGGTACCAGTTCCTGAGGGCGGGTTGTCGGGCGGGATGGTGGACGCCTTGGCGGGGTTGCCCATTGCTCCCGTGTGACAGGCCGCACTGGAAGGTGAGCGGTGCTGGGAGGTCGCTGTGTCCAAGTTGGCAACCTAAGTCGGGATCCATTTATATCCGAAACATCATCTAACTGCCATCTCCTAACTTATTTCTAACTATGCAGTCTGATCTACAATCTTCCTCTTATAGTATCCATACACGCCTTCCAACTAACAACTTCTTTCACTATCAACATGTAGTTAGGTTGGTTGGCCGACAAACACCATCCTAGCACAACAATATGTAGATAGACCTTCCCTCACTTCACACTACTAACTGGCAATAGTTGGAAAAAAAAGAGAAAAAAAAATAAGGTTGCTACTCTGAGTTGCCCGAGTGACGTCATGAGAAGGGCGGGATTTTGTACCTATAAACCATCTGACCAATGATGGGTCATGTCCAAGCCCCACCTATCAGACGACGTCAATCGGCTACTTCAACGCAGGAACCCTACCTCATGTTCTCCTGTTTGGACCGTCTTCCGCCCAGAGTCGCATTTCAGCAGTTAACCGAGCTTATTAAAGAGTCAACATTCACATGAATGAGCCAACGAGGCCAATAACGTGAGCAGATGAGAAACCAAACAGCACAACATAAGGCAGGGTTCCTATGCTTAGCTAACCGGATGACGTCATGAGAAGGGCGGGGCTCTGAACCCACAAATTATCTGATTAATGATTGGTCGGTAAGTCCCAAGCCCCACCTATCAGATGACGTCATCCAGGTACTTCAACAAACCAAAACTATCTTATGTTCTGTTTGGAGCGTCTTCTGCTCAGAGTCGCATTTCAGCATTTGCCCGAGCTTTTTTTATTATTATTATTACCATAAGGAGTCTTCTACCCAGCGAGGCCAAGAAAGGCCACCGTGAGCGGAAGAGGAACCAAACAGCACAACATAAGGTAAGGTTGCTACTCTGAGTTGCCCGAGTGACGTCATGAGATGGGCGGGATTTTGTACCTATAAACCATCTGACCAATGATTGGTCATGTCCAAGCCCCACCTATCACACGACGTCATCCGGCTACTTCAAAGCAGGAACCCTACCTTATGTTCTCCTGTTTGGACCGTCTTCCGCACAGACTCGCATTTCAGCAGTTGACTGAACTTATTAAAGAGTCAACATTCACATGAATGGGTAAACGAGGCCAAGAAAAGGCCACCATGAGCGGAAGAGAAACCAAACAGGACATCATAAGGTAGGGTTGCTACTCTGAGCTCCCGGGTGACGCCATGATAAGGGCGGGGTTCTGAACCCACAAATTATCTGATCAATGATTGGTCGGTAATATACATACATTCTCAGATATATACATATATACACATATACATAATTTATACTTGCTGCCTTTATTCATTCCTGTTGCCACCCCGCCAGTTAGTTAGTTTAGTTTATTGACAAAATAACATTTGAACATCTACATTATACATAACTGTATAAGGCACATACATAATAATATCGGTAATACTTAAACACACCAAATATTTTGTCTAATTAATATACATTCAAGCGGCCTATGAACAATTACATGATTATACCTCCCTAGTACTTCATGTACATATTTGCACAGTTCAGCCAAGAACACCTTTTCACTCAAGAGTGCACCTATACTAGCAAAGTTTAACATAGGGTATCTATGTCGGCAATCTTCTGATATGGAGCATGAAATTAGCACATGGTTCTCCGTTTGTATGGACACATTATCACAGTAGCAAGTCCTGAGAGGAGCTGGTGTACGGTTCCATCTGCCTGTCTCTACTCTTAAGTTATGAGACATAAGTCTGATTCGTGTGAGAGACTCTCGATGATAATCTGGGATATATTTAGTTGTGAGATAAATATCATGAATATTCAAGGAAGGGTTCAGCTCTGTAACATAGGTATTTAACTTGGTTGCTGTTGGTGCTTTATTTTCTACATAGTCCCTAATCTTACACATAGGCTGGTCATCCCATAAAACTCTTAAATTTATATATCCAGGCGTATTATGGTTCCTACATAGGTCAAAGACTAAGGTAAATGGTTCTTCATAATCAGTTCTTTCACTATTTGACATTAGGAATGTTCTTTTCTTCTTCTCTAAAATGTAATCAAAAGGTGGTATACCTGTTTCTACCAAACATAGATTTACACTGGTATTCTTCCTTACCCCTAGCAGGCACTTAGTTAATTTATTATATTGCTACTCTATGCCTTTTACATTATTTATAAGCCATGATTCCGAGCTATATGAAAGTGACGACATGACAGCTGCATCAAAAACTTTTTTCTTACAAATGTATGGCATTCGTGAATTGGCTGCACAGAATATGGAAAACTTGTTAACAATAGCTTCACTCTGTACTTCATGCTTAGCCATCACATCCTTCATCTTTCCCGAGTCTGTAAACCACGCTCCTAAATAAACGTATTGTTCAGTGTATTGTACCCTAGTGTTACCTATCACAAAGTCTTCTTTATCCTGTCTCCATCCGTTAATGACAAAAACCTTAGTCTTCTTCTCATTAATGACCATACCATATTTATTGCAGTATTGACATAAAACGCGAAGTTTCCTTAAACTTGTATCTCTACTGGTTGCCAAGATAACACCATTAATAGCAAGACATGCAGTCCTCCTAAAAAACTATCTGCAGCAACTGCCATCTTCAGCATGTTCACAAAGCGGTCTATATATATAATAAACAGTAAACAGCTAGTTGGAGCTCCTTGACGGACTCCAACTGTAGTGGTAACAGCAGCAGTTTTCAAGAGTTGTTTTGTACACCTATACATTGCTTGAATAGCTAATAACATTCGTCTTCCACATCCATGACTCTTTAATACCTCTATCATCTTATTTCTTGGGACCCTATCGTAAGCCTTACTAAAATCTATAAACAATACATATAATTTAACATTTCTAAATACTGCGAAGTCACATAGCAATCGTAACGACAATATTTGTTCAACGCAGCTCCTTTTCTTCTTCGCTCCAGCCTGGCACTTATTGTTGATGTTACACCATAAAAGTAGTCTGTTATATATTAGTGTGTCATAAATTTTTGCTAACGTGTCCGTTATAGAAATCCCTCTATAGTTGTCACATACCATTCGGTTCCCAGTTTTGAATATGAGCACTAATTTTGAGTAGCACCACATGACTGGATACTTCATATTCATGAAAACAACATTAAAAAGAATCAGAAAGAATGATAACCATAGCTCAGGGAGCATCTGTACAATCCCAGGACATATACCATTATAACTTTTGTTTTTGTTTATAGGTTCTCTTCATATTTTCCCAATTAGTTGATTGGGACGTGCAGGAAGGTCTAACTACATTCTAATATCTTGTGCTTCTCTTTTGAGAGTTAAAATACTACACAAAAGGGGTGGATGTCGGTAAGCGACCTACTCTACATGTTGATAGTGAAAGAAGTGTTAAATTGAAGTAAGGTCGTATGGACACAATAAGAGGAAGATTAATATCAGACTGCTGATAGCATAGGTAGAAGTAAGTGGAGAGGTGGCAGTAAGATGTTGGTTCGATATACCTTACCGAACCTGAAGCACAATCACCTCCCAGCACCGCTCAACCTTCCAGTACGGCCTGTCGGTCGGGAGCAATGGGCAACCCCGCCAAGGCGTCCACCGCCCGCCCGACAACCCGCCCTCAGGAACTGGTACCTGCCCGGCAGCCACAGGAGAACAGCTTTGTCCCGCACACCCTAAGCCAACAAGGGGGAGATGACCTTTAGCCTGCCCGGCGGCCGACACCAGATGTTCAAGGCAGGCCCGATTATTTACCCTGTGCTCTTGGACCACATTCGGTAGACGGAATGCGTCCAGGTTAGGGCTTTGACACTGCACACCTCTAGGTCCCGGTGTGTCAGCCCTAGCCCAATGAGAGCACTCGCACTCTCATGACACCATGCACCTCGCCAGTTGACAGTGGCTGATGTTAGGTGCACGGTGTCTTTGCCGGTTAGATCCCGTACGCCCTGTAGGACTTCCGGGGTGCCGTAGTAGCTGCACTTGTGTTGATGTGCAGCTGAAAGTGCGAGGTGGACTCCAGAGACCTGGGTATCAATTATCCAGGCCTCTGTACCTTTGGAAGCCACGATGTCCGGCTTCCTAAAGGACCCTGCAATAGGAATGCGAGGCTCGCAGACCACTTGGTACCCCCTCTGCCTCAGCCGTCCGGCCAAATAGGCACTGATATTGTCGTGCCTTCTGACACGACCCCCATGGGTACGAGGACACATCTGAGCTATGTGTCCAAGTGTCCCAGGTTTACGACAGGTGTCACAGAGGCCGTTGATCTCGGGCCGGCCTCTGGACGCCTTGGCTGGGGTGGGTAATGCCCCTATCCTGACTTGGACAGCCTTCACATAGTCCGAACCGGACAGAAATCGGTTCCCGCCATCTGCTAACCTGAGGCACGGCAGCAGATGGAGCGAGAGCCGCTCCGTCAACAGTACTGACTAAGTTGGACTTCCATGCGTGCAGGCGTTCGGTCTTTTACCCGCCTGCCGACCAGCAATGCATGTGGGTCCGGCCCAGCGCTGCAGTTTGCTCATTACTGCAGGCTCCCGGACTGCCGCATGAATCACCGGGTCGGTCGAGGTGAGTAACGTCTCGAACCGCGCTTGTTTATTTAGACGGACGGTCGAGACAAAGTCCGGTATACCCAAACCACCATCTGTTGCCGAGTGAAAGTAAGCGCAAGGCACGTCATGGGCTAGGCGTAGCTAGCGGCGAACCGCCACTCGCACCTGCCTGTCCATGCGTGCTAGTTGCGTCTTATAAACTTCACCTAACACCAGTGGATGCATGAGCTTAGGCACCAAGTGTCCCACGAGCATCGCAATCCTTTGCTGAGGTTTTAGAGGGGCTCTGGTGATGTTTAGGAGCCCCTCTTCTATCAGGGCACCGTAGGACTTTCGCCGCCCCTTAGATCCGACTAGGACGCCAAGGAACTTGTACTCGTCCTCAGCTTTCATGGAACCAACAGCGCTGCCTAAGACTTGGAACGTCCTCTGTTCGTTGACGTACCAAGTCTTACGTTTGCCGTCGACCTCCATGCTGAGGCTACGACACTTTCCCGGGTTAACATGAAGTCCACCCCCCCCCCCCCCCGCAAGGGTCTCAGCCATTACATCTATTGCCTTCTGGAGGCCAGTGGGCGTCTGTGCTACCAGGACCAGATCATCGGCAAACGCCAATGCTGATACCCTTTGGTCACCCAATTTCACTCCCACGCTGGTCTCTTTCACCCTTGTGATTCCCTCGTCAATCACAAGGTTGAAAAGGATAGGCAATAGGGGGTCACCCTGTTTGACCCCACGAGTCATGTTCACCTTACCCGCCATCTCGTCGCTTTCTTCAATATGGGTGAAGGCCCGGTCGTACGACGACATGATATATGCCCTGACAGCGGCTGGGATGCATTTCCGCGACATGGCCCGCTCGATAGTGCTATGGTTAACACTATCGAATGCTTTGGCCATGTGGAGGAATGCCAGGTGCACACAGTGGGCGTGTGCCCGCGCACGACCGACTATCGCATCCAAGATAGTGAGGTTCTCAAGACATCCGTCTGTAGGGACGAATGCCTTTTGAGCATCATCAATCTGGATGAGGCTCGAGATGCGGCTGCTGAGGATCTTATGCAGAAGACGGACTATGGCACAAGAGATGGTGCTTGGCCTATAGTCCTTGGGCTCATTGGGATTGGGTACTTTCGGTAGCAGCACTGTGCGGTTGGCCTTCAGTGGCTCTGGTAGGGTGGACGTAGCCATCCATAGGTTAAATGTCTTGGCAAGAATCCTTGGGGGGATGGACTTCAGTAATCTGGTCGACATCAAGCACCGGAATGTAGGGCACACTATTTTCTAGTACCACCTCCTCGATACTTGGGCTGTCCATTGGGTTCAATTGCTTTTCTACATGTTCTTTAAAGTTACAGTCACTCGGTCTTTCTTCATTTCCAACCTCTAACGACCCTTTCCAATTAATTGATTTCCACAACAGCTTATTGTCCTGTGACTGCAGTATCCTTGACCATGTTGGCTGTGCTGCGTCCTAGTCACCTGACGCGTTTTCTGTTTCTCTCGTCCACCTCGTAGCTGCCTCTATAATAATGTCATATCCCATATTTAAGACTTCATCGATATCACTGTCCTGCCTTAAAGTAGGGGGTTCCACTTGGTTTAATCTTCCTATGAATTCTTCCTGATTAACTCTCTGATAGCTAGCTGATTTCCTAGGTTTATAGACAGAGGCTGGTGCCTTGGGCTGATAACTTCGTCCCAAGGTATCTGCTCTTTCTACCAAATCCTTGGCCGAGATCACTTTTCCTTTATTAATATCCAAGGCAATGGATAATGGGGCGTGGTCTGATCCTCGTACATTTTGGTGCATTAGTAACTCCCTGATTTTATCTAAACAAGTCACTTTACATAGGCATAAATCAATTTCTGACAGCCATGTATCACGGCGTTTAAAGGATAAATTTCCGTTGAAATGTTCACTTCCATACAAAAGGTTATTCACTATTACCAAATCATTATTCTGACATACGTTAACAAGAGTTTTACCATGACTATTCACCACCCTGTCCTTCACACCGTCATACTGATACACACATCCTGCCTCATCAACCAAGTGAGGCTGGCCGACTCTACCGTTAAAGTCACCCATGATGATGACGTCGCCAGGGCTGACAGTGTGGCTCGCCAAGGCTCCGTGTTGCACTGAGCTAAACTATGGTGAATCACTTGGGGGAATATACACACCACCTATTTTCTGGTATGGCCACCACGACATGGTTATCCATATTTGCCCCTCTCTGTCTGTATCCACGTTTAAGATGTCGTCCATTAGTTTACATTTGACTAACATAACCACTCCTCCTCGGTGCTGACTTACTCTTGATACATTGGTGTAAACATCAAACCCTGGTACTGTCACGTTAAAGTACCTTTTCGCCTCTAAAAGAAATACAATATCGAAACTCATAAGAAAATGTATGATCAAGTTATCTTGTAACTTATCTCTCAAGCCAGCAATGTTCCATGAACAAATTTTCACTACCTTATTTTGTTGTCTTACTGGAAAAACTTTGGAGGGAATCGATCGATGACAACTCCATCCCTCAGCAGGACTCTGTTCTTCCAGTCGTAACTGATGTTCGAAGCAGCGTTGCACGGTTTCTCTTTCTCTTCCTTCTCTCGCATCCTTAGTCGAGCTTGTTCTTTTCGAATCGCCGGGTGAGTATCCTTTTTCAAATAGATTCTTGCCATTGTTGTTCCAGCTTCTTTCAGGTTTTTCGCTGCTCTCAGGATGTTGTCACGCTGTCTCTGGTTGTTTACTCTCAGTAGTATTGGCCGTTTCTTCTCATCATTCTCCTTGCCGAGTCGCTTCATCTCCCATTCAGTCATGTCAAGATTTTCTGTGTATCCAGCAGCGTCCAGGATTGTCTTCACTTTCTCATCATCCGACGTCCCCATCTCATCAGCTTCTTCCTTCACACCGAGGACTACGATTTTCTAGCCTCTCTCCCTGCTATCCATGGATTCCAGGAAGAGTTGTTGTCCATGGATTATTGTGTATGCATCGTCCAGTCGTGTAGTTAGCAACTCCACTTCTTTCTTGACTTGTTTCATTTCCCGTATTTCTTCTCGAAGGTCTTTTATTTCTTCCAGTAAGATTGAGTTTCCAGGCTCTTCTTGTCTCTTGGCACTCAAAAGTGTGTTAAGGGCAGTTTTTAGCTGGGGGTTCGTCATTTTTGTAATCTGGCTTGCTGCCAAATTCATGACTATATCAACATTCTCGTACTCTGCCATCTTTAGCGCCTCGCTTGGCGTCTCCGTTTCCTTGGCAACTGTGACGTCACGCCTCTAATGCGCATTCGCAGGATTTGGCTAACGGGTCGAGGGAGTGGTTAGCCCAGTGATCAAAATTTTCACTGGCTAATAATGGCAAAGTCCAACACTCCACTATTTCCAACTTCAATCAGTTACAAGCCCGTCATCCAGGTGCTTCAACAAACCAACCCTATCTTATGGACCGTCTTCTGCTTAGAGTCGCATTTCAGCAGTTTCCCCAGCTATTCTTACTATTATTATTACCATAAGGAGTCTTCTCGAGAGCGAGGCCAGGAAAGGCCACCGTGAGCGGAAGAGGAACCAAACATCACAACATAATGTAAGGTTGCTGCTCTGAGTTACCCGGATGACGCCATGATAAGGGCGGGGTTTTGTATATACAAACTATCTGATCAATGATTGGTCGATCATGCCCAAGCGCCACCTATCATATGACGTCATCCGGGTACTTCAACGCAGCAACCATACCTTATGTTCCCCTGTTTGGACCGTCTTCCACTCAGAGTCGCATTTCAGCAGTTGACCGAGCTTATTAAAGAGTCAACATTCACATGAATGAGCAAAAGAGTCCAAACAAGGCCTCCGTGAGCGGAAGAGAAACCAAACAGCACATCAAAAGGTAGAGCTCCACGGTGACGTCATGCGTTCGGAGCTCTCTAATCCACCAAATATCTGTCCAATAATTGGTTATACCCAGGCCCCGTCTATCAGATGACGACAGCCGGGTACTTCAACACAGCAACCCTATCTTATGTTCTCCTGTTTGGACCGTCTTCCGCCCAGAGTCGCATTTCAGCTTTCGACCGATCTTATTAAAGAGTCAACATTCACATGAATGAGCCAGCGAGGCCAAGAAAGACCACCGTGAGCGGAAGAGAAACCAAACAGCACATCATAAGGTATGGTTGTATTCTGAGTTCCCGGGTGACGTCATGTGGGTGGGGCTCCGTAAGCCATATAGTATGTTGTGGTATCTGAAATGACGACGGCTTTACCCTGCTTTCTTGGCCTCACTGGCCCATTCATGCGAATGTCGACTCTTTAATATGCTCGGTCAACTGGTGAAATGCGATTATGGGCGAAAGACGGTGCAAAAAGGAGAACAAGAGGTAGGGGTTGGTGTATTGAAGTATTCGGATGACGTCATCTTATAGGTGGGGTTTGGAACTTACCGACCAACCATTGATCAGATAATTTATGTGTTCAAAGCCCAGCTCTTCTCATGACGTCACCCGGGAACTGAGAGTAGCAACCCTACCTTATGATGTCCTGTTTGGTTTCTCTCCCCCTTACGTCGCCTTTCTTGGCCTCGCTGGCTCATTCATGTGAATGTTAACTCTTTAATAAGCTCGGTCAACTGCTGAAATGCGAGTTTGGGCGGAAGACGTTCCAAATAGGAAAACATAAGGTAGGCTTGCTGCGTTCAAGTAGCCGGATGACGTTATCTGATAGGTGGGGATTGGAATTGACCGACCAATCATTGATCAGATAATTTATGGGTTTCGAACCCCGCCTTTCTCATGACGTCATCCGGGTACCTCAGAGTAGCAACCCTACCTTATGTGGTGCTGTTTGATTCCTCTTCCGCTCACGGTGGCCTTGTTTGGCCTCGCTGGATTATGTGAAATGAAGGCGCCTTTATCCTGCTGAAATGCGACTCTGAGCGGAAGACGGTCCAAACAGGAGAATATAAGATAGGGTTTCTGCGTTGAAGTACCTGGCTGACGTCATCTGATAGGCGGGGCCTGGGTATAACTAATCATTGGACACATACTATGTGGATTACAGAGCTCCACCCTCATGACCAGGGAACTCAGAATAGCAACCTTACCTTATGATGTCCTGTTTGGTTTCTCTTCCGCTCACGGTGGCCTTAATTGGCCTCATTCGCTCAATCATGTGAATGTTGACTCTTTGATAAGCTCAGACAATTGGTGAAATGCGACTCTGGGTGGAAGAAGGTCCAAACAGAACAAAATATAGGGTTTCTGCGTTGAAGTACAAGGCTGACGTCATCTCATAGGCGGGGCCTGGGTACAACCAATCATTGGACACATACAATGTGGATTACGGAGCTCCACCCTCATGATGTCACCCGGGAAATTAGAATACAACCCTACCTTATGATGTCCTGTTTTGTTTCTCTTAGGCTCACGGTGGCCTTTCTCGGCCTCACTGGCCCATTCATGTGAATGTCGACTCTTTAATAAGCTCGGTCAATTGCTGCAATGCGATTATGGCCGAAAGACGGACCAAAAAGGGTTGGTATATTGAAGTACCCGGAAGACGTCATCTGATAGGTGGGGCTTGGAACTTACCGACCAACCATTGATCAGATAATTTGTGTTCAGAGCCCCGCTCTTCTCATGACGTTACACGGGAGCTCAGAGTAGCAACCCTACCTTATGATGTCCTGTTTGGTTTCTCTTCCCCTCACGTCGTCTTTCTTTGCCTCGCTGGCTCATTTATGGAAATGTTGACTCTTTAATAAGCTCGGTCAACTGCTGAAATGCGAATTTGGAAGGAAGACGGTCCAAATAGGAGAACATAAGGTAGGGTTGCTGCGTTGAAGTATCCTGATGACGTCGTCTGATAGGTAGAACTTGGACATGACCAATCGATTGGTCAGATGGTTTATAGGTACAAAATCCCGCCCTTCTCATGACGTCACTCGGGCATCTCAAAGTAGCAACCGTACCTTATGTTGTGCTGTTTGATTCCTCTTCCGCTCACGGTGGCCTTGTTTAGCCTCGCTAGATTATTTAAGATTACGGCGGCTATATCCTGCTAAAATGCGACTCTGAGCGGAAGATGGTCGAAACAGGAGAACATAAGATCCCTAGGGTTGCTGCGTTTAAGTACCCGGCTGACGTCATCTGATAGGCGGGGCCTGGGTATAACCAATCATTGGACACATACTATGTGGATTACAGATCTCCTCCCTCATGCCGTCACCCGGGAACTCAGAGTAGCAACCCTACCTTGTGATGTGCTGTTTGGTTTCTCTTCCGCTCATGGTGGCCTTAATTGGCCTCATTGGCTCAATCATGTGAATGTTGACTCTTTGATAAGCTCGGTCATCTACTGAAATGTGACTGGGCGGAAGACGGTCCAAACAAAACATATTGAAGTAGTCGGCTGATGTCATCTGATAGGTGGGGTTTGGCATTGACCGACCAATCATTGATCAGATGATTTGTGGGTGCAGAGCCCCGCCCTTCTCATGGCGTCAACCAGAAGTTCCGAGTAGCAACCCTACCTTATGATGTGCTGTTTGGTTTCTCTTCCACTCATGGTGGCCTTTTCTTGGCCTCGTTGGCTCATTCATGTGAATGTTGATGACTCACTCTTTAATAAGCTCGGTCAACATCTGAAATGCGACTCCAGGCGGAAGACGGTACAAATAGGAGAGCATAAGGTGGGTTGCTCTATTGAAGTATCCGGATGACGTCGTTTTATAGGTGGGGCTTGGACATGACCAATCATTGGTCAGATGCCTTATAGTTACAAAATCCCGCCCTTCTCATGACGCCACTCGGGCAACTCAGAGTACCAACCCTACCTTATGTTGTGCTGTGTGATTTCTCTTTCGCTCAAGGAGTCCTTTCTTGGCCTCGCTGGCTAGAAAACTACTTATGGTAATAATAATAACAATAATAAAAATGATAAAGCTCGGGCAAATGCTGAAATGCGACACTGAGCAGAAGATGCTCCAAACAGAACATAAGGATGACTTCACATGATAGGTGGCATGACCGACCAATCATTGATCAGATTGTTTGTATATACAATACCCCGCCCTTCTCATGACGTCACTCGGGCAACTCAGAGTGGCAACCCTACCTTATGTTGTGCTGTTTGGTTCCTCTTCCGCTCACGGTGGCCCTGTTTTGTTAGCCTCGCTGCATTATGTGAAATGACGACGGCTTTATCCTGCTGAAATGCGACTCTGAACGGAAGACGGTCCAAACACGAGAACATAAGATAGGGTTGCTGCGTTGAAGTACCTGGCTGACGTCATCTGATTGTCGGGTCCTGGGTATAACCAATCATTGGACAAATACTATGTGGATTACAGAGCTCCACCCTCATGGCGCACACGGGAACTCAGAGTAGCAACCCTACATTATGATGTCCTGTTTGGTTTCTCTTCCGCTTACGGTGGCCTTTCTTGGCCTCGCTGGCTCATTCATGTGAATGTTGACTCTTTAATAAGCTCAGTCTACTATTGAAATGCGACTCTGGGCGGAAGACGGTCCAAACAGAACATATTTAGGGTTGCTGCAATGAAGTAGTCGGCTGACGTCATCTGATAGGTGGGGTTTGGGATTGACCTACCAATCATTGATCAGATAATTTGTGTGTTCATCGCCCCGCCCTTCTCATGACGTCACCCAGGAGCTCAGAGTAGCAACCCTACCTTATGATGTGTAGTTTGGTTTCTCTTCCGCTCACGGTGGCCTTTCTTGGCCTCGTTGGCTAATTCATGTAAATGTTGACTCTTTGATAAGCTCGGTCAACTACTGAAATATGACTCTGGGCGGAAGACGGTCCGAACAGGAGAACATAATTAGGGTTGCTGCAATGAAGTAGTCGGCTGACGTCATCTGATAGGTGGGTTTTGGGATTGACCGACCAATCATTGATCAGATTATTTGTGTGTTCAGCGCCCCGACCTTCTCATGACATCATCCGGGAGCTCAGAGTAGCAACCCTACCTTATGATGTCCTGTTTGGTTTCTCTTCCGCTCACGGCTGCCTTAATTGGCCTCATTGGCGCAATCATGTGAATGTTGACTCTTTGATAAGCTCGGTCAACTGCTGAAATGCGACTCTTGGCGGAAGACGGTACAAATAGGAGAACATAAGGTGGGTTGCTCTATTGAAGTAGCCGGATGACGTCGCTTCATAGGTGGGGCTTGGACATGACCAATCATTGGTCAGATGCCTTATAGGTACAAAATCCCGCCCTTCTCAAGACGTCACTCGGGCAACTCAGAGTAGCAACCCTACTTTATATTGTGCTGTTTGGTTCCTCTTCCGCTCACGGAGGCCTTTCTTGGCCTCGCTGGCTAGAAGACTCCTTATGGTAATAATAATAACAATAATAATAATAATAAAGCTCGGGCAAATGCTGAAATGCGACACTGAGCAGAAGACGCTCCAAACAGAACATAAGGTCGGGTTGGTGCATTGAAGTACCCGGATGACGTCATATGATAGGTGGCTCTTGGGCATGACCGACCAATCATTGATCAGATTGTTTGTATATACAATACCCCGCCCTTCTCATGACGTCACTCGGGCAACTCAGAGTAGCAACCCTACCTTATGTTGTGCTGTTTGGTTCCTCTTCCGCTCACGGTGGCCTTGTTTAGTTAGCCTCGCTGGATTATGTGAAATGACGGCGGCTTTATCCTGCTGAAATGCGACTCTGAGCGGAAGACGGTCCAAACAGGAGAACATAAGATTTGGTTGCTGCGTTTAAGTACCTGGCTGACGTCATCTGATACGCGGGGACTGGGTATAACCAATCACTGGACACATACTATGTGATTTACATAGCTCCACCTTCATGACGTCACCCGGGAACTGAGAGTAGCAACCCTACCTTATGATGTGCTGTTTGGTTTCTCTTCCGCTCACGGTGGCCTTAATTGGCCTTATTGGCTCAATCATGTGAATGTTCACTCACTTCTTTAATAAGCTCGGTCAACTGGTGAAATGCGACTCTTGGCGAAAGACGGTACAAATAGGAGAACATAAGGTGGGTTGCTCTATTGAAGTAGCCGGATGACGTCGTTTCATAGGTGGGGCTTGGACATGACCAATCATTGGTCAGATGCCTTATGGGTACAAAATCCCGCCCTTCTCATGACGTCACTCGGGCAACTCAGAGTAGCAACCCTACTTTATATTGTGCTGTTTGATTTCTCTTCCTCTCACGGAGGCCTTTCTTGGCCTCGCTGGCTAGAAGACTCCTTATGGTAATAATAATAACAATAATAATGATAATAAACCTCGGGAAATGCTGAAATGCAACACTGAGCAGAAGACGCTCCAAACAGAACATAAGGATGACGTCACATGATAGGTGGCTCTTGGGCATGACCGACCAATCATTGATCAAATTGTTTGTATATACAATACCCCGCCCTTCTCTTGACGTCACTCGGGCAACTCAGAGTAGCAACCCTACCTTATGTTGTGCTGTTTGGTTCCTCTTCCGGTCACGGTGGCCTTGGTTAGTTAGCCTCGCTGGATTATGTGAAATGACGGAGGCTTTATCCTTCAAAAATGCGCCTCTGAGCGGAAGACGGTCGAAACAGGAGAACATAAGATAGGGTTGCTGCGTTGAAGTTGTCGGCTGATGTCATCTGATAGGTGGGGTTTGGGACTGACCGACCATTCATTGATAAGATACTTTGTGGGTTCAGAGCCCCGCCCTTCTCATGACATCATCTCGAGCTCAGAGAAGCAACCCTACCTTATGATGTGCTGTTTGGTTTCTCTTCCGCTCACGGTGGCCTTTCTTGGCCTCGTTGGCTCGCTCATACATGTGAAATGTCGACTCTTTAATAAGCTCGGTCAACTACTGAAATCCGACTATGGGCGGAACACGATCAAAAAATGAGAACATTAGGTGGCGTTGGTCTGTTGAAGTATTCGGATGACGTCATCTGATAGGTGGGGTTTGGAACCTACCGACCAATCATTGATCAGATAATTTATGTGTTCAAAGCCCAGCTCATGGTGGCCTCATTGGGTTGACTCTTTGATAAGCTCGTTCAACAACTGAAATTCGACTCTAGGCGGAAGACGGTCCAAACAGAACATATTTAGTCTTGCTCCAATGAAGTAGTCGGCTGACGTCATCTGATAGGTGGAGTTTGGGATTGACCGACAAATCATTGGTCACACAGTTTCTGTGTTCAGCGCCCCGCCCTTCTCATGACGCCATCCGGGAACTTAGAGTATCAACCCTACCTTATGATGTCATGTTTGGCTCCTCTTCTGCTCACGGTGGCCTTACTTGGCCTCACTGGCTCAATCATGTGAATGTTGACTCTTTGATAAGCTCGGTCAACTACTGTAATGCGACTCTGGGCGGAAGACGGTCCCAACAGGAGAACATAACTAGGTTTGCTGCGATGAAGTAGTCGTCTGACGTCATCTGATAGGTGGGGTTTGGGATTGACCGACCAATCATTGATCAGATAATTTGTGTTCAGCGCCCCGCACTTCTCATGATATCACCCGGGAGCTCAGAGTAGCAACCCTACCTTATGATGTGCTGTTTGGTTTCTCTTCCGCTCACGGTGGCCTTTTCTTGGCCTCGTTGACTCATTCATGTGAATGTTGACTCACTCTTTAATAAGCTCGGTCAACTGCTGAAATGCAACTCTGGGCGGAAGACGGTACAAATAGGAGAACATAACGTGGGTTGCTCTATTGAAGTAGCCGGATGACGTCGTTTCATAGGTGGGGCTTGGACATGACCAATCATTGGTCAGATGCCTTATAGGTACAAAATCCCGCCCTTCTCATGACGTCACTCGGGCAACTCAGAGTAGCAACCTTACTTTGTATTGTGCTGTTTGATTTCTCTTCCGCTCACGGAGGCCTTTCTTGGTCTCGCTGGCTAGAAGACTCCTTATGGTAATAATAATAACAATAATGATAATAATAAAGCTCGGGCAAATGCTGAAATGCGACACTGAGCAGAAGACGCTCCAAACAGAACATAAGGATGACGTCACATGATAGGTGTCTCTTGGGCATGACCGACCAATCATTGATCAGATTGTTTGTATATACAATACCCCGCCCTTCTCATGATGTCACTCGGGTAACTCAGAGTAGCAACCCTACCTTATGTTTTGCTGTTTGGTTCCTCTTCCGGTCACTGTGGCCTTGTTTGGCCTCGCTGGATTATGTGAAATGAAGGCGCCTTTATCCTGCTGAAATGCGACTCTGAGTGGAAGACGGTCCAAACAGGAGAACATAAGATAGGGTTGCTGCGTTGAAGTTGTCGGCTGACGTCATCTGATAGGTGGGGATTGAAATTGACCGACCAATCTTTGATCAGATAATCTGTGGTTTACGAACCCTGCCCTTCTCATGACGTCACCCGGGTAACTCAGAGTAGCAACCCTACGTTATGTTGTGCTGTTTGATTCCTCTTCGGCTCACGGTGGCCTTTCTTGGCCTCACTGCCCCATTCATGTGAATGTCGACTCTTTAATAAGCTCGGTCAACTGCTGTAATGCGACTGCGGGCGGAAGACGGTCAAAAAAGAAGAGCATAATGTAGGGTTGGTGTGTTGAAGAATTCGGATGACGTCATCTGATAGGTGGGGTTTAGAACTTACCGACCAATCACTGATCAGATAATTTATGTGTTCCGAACCCGGCCTTTCTCATGACGTCACCAGGGAACTCAGAGTAGCAACCCTACCTTATGATTTGCTGTTTGGTTTCTCTTCCACTCACGGTGGCCTTACTTAGCCTCTCTGGCTCAATCATGTGAATGTTGACTCCTTGATAAACTCGGTCAACTGGTGAAATGCGACTCTAGGCGGAAGACGGTCCAAACAGAACATAATTAGGGTTGCTGCAATGAAGTAGTCGGCTGACGTCATCTGATATGTGGGGTTTGGGATTGACCGACCAATCATTGATCAGATAATTTGTGTGTTCAGCGCCCCGCCTTTCTTATGACATCACCCGGGATCTCAGAGTAGCAACCCTACCTTATAATGTGCTGTTTGGTTTCTCTTCCGCTCACGGTGTCCTTTTCTTGGCCTCGTTGGCTCATTCATGTGAATGTTGACTCACTCTTTAATAAGCTCGGTCAACTGCTGAAATGCGACTCTGGGCGGAAGACGGCACAATTAGGAGAACATAAGGTGGGTTGTTCTATTGAAGTAGCCGGATGACGTCGTTTCATAGGTGGGGCTTGGACATGACCAATCATTGGTCAAATGCCTTATAGGTACAAAATCCCGCCCTTCTCATGACGTCACTCGGGCAACTCAGAGTAGCAACCTTACTTTGTATTGTGCTGTTTGATTTCTCATCCGCTCACGGAGGCCTTTCTTGGTCTCGCAGGCTAGGAGACTCCTTATGGTAATAATGATAACAATAGTAATAATAATAACGCTCGGGCAAATGCTGAAATGCGACACTGAGCAGAAGACGCTCCAAACAGAACATAAGGATGACGTCACATGATAGGTGGCTCTTGGGCATGACCGACCAATCATTGATCAGATTGTTTGTATATACAATACCCCGCCCTTCTCATGATGTCACTCGGGCAACTTAGAGTAGCAACCCTACCTTATGTTGTGCTGTTTGATTCCTCTTCCGCTCACGGTGGCCTTTCTTGGCCTCACTGGCCCATTCATGTGAATGTCGACTCTTTAATAAGCTCGGTCAACTGCTGTAATGCGACTACGGGCGGAAGACGGACAGAAAAGAAGAGCATAATGTAGGGTTGGTGTGTTGAAGAATTCGGATGACGTCATCTGATAGGTGGGGTTTAGAACTTACCGACCAATCATTGATCAGATAATTTGTGTTCCGAACCCGGCCTTTCTCATGACGTCATCCGGGAACTCAGAGTAGCAACCCTACCTTATGATGTGCTGTTTGGTTTCTCTTCCACTCACGGTGGCCTTACTTGGCCTCTCTGGCTCAATCATGTGAATGTTGACTCTTTGATAAGCTCGGTCAACTGGTGAAATGCGACGGTGAAATGCGATGGTGAAAGACGGTCCAAACAGGAGAAAAAAAATTAGGGTTGCTGCAATGAAGTAGTCGGCTGACGTCATCTGATAGGGGGGTTTTGGATTGACCGACCAATCATTGATCAGATGATTTCTGTGTTCAGCGCCCCGCCCTTCTTATGACATCACCCGGGATTTCAGAGTAGCAACCCTACCTTATAATGTGCTGTTTGGTTTCTCTTCCGCTCACGGTGGCCTTTTCTTGGCCTCGTTGGCTCATTCATGTGAATGTTGACTCACTCTTTAACAAGCTCGGTCAACTGGTGAAATGCGACTTTGGGCGGAAGACGGTACAAATAGGAGAACATAAGGTGGGTTGCTCTATTGAAGTAGCCGGATGACGTCGTTTCATAGGTGGGGCTTGGACATGACCAATCATTGGTCAGATGCCTTATAGGTACAAAATCCCGCCCTTCTCATGACGTCACTCGGGCAACTCAGAGTAGCAACCCTACTTTATATTGTGCTGTTTGATTTCTCTTCCGCTCACGGAGGCCTTTCTTGGTCTCGCTGGCTAGAAGACTCCTTATGGTAATAATGATAACAATAGCTATAATAATAACGCTCGGGCAAATGCTGAAATGCGACACTGAGCAGAAGACGCTCCAAACAGAACATAAGGATGACGTCACATGATAGGTGGCTCTTGGGCATGACCGACCAATCATTGATCAGATTGTTTGTATATGCAATACCCCGCCCTTCTCATGATGTCACTCGGGTATCTCAGAGTAGCAACCCTACCTTATGTTGTGCTGTTTTGTTCCTCTTATGGTCACTGTGGCCTTGTTTGGCCTCGCTGGATTATGTGAAATGAAGGCGCCTTTATCCTGCTGAATTGCGACTCTGAGCGGAAGACGGTCCAAACAGGAGAACATAATTAGGGTTGCTGCAATGAAGTAGACGGATGACGTCATCTGTTGGGTGGGGATTGAAATTGACCGACCAATCTTTGATCAGATAATCTGTGGTTTACGAACCCTGCCTTTCTCATGACGTCACCCGGGTAACTCAGAGTAGCAACCCTACCTTATGATGTGCTGTTTGATTCCTCTTCCGCTCACGGTGGCCTTTCTTGGCCTCACTGGCCCATTCATGTGAATGTCGACTCTTTAATAAGCTCGGTCAACTGCTGTAATGCGACTACGGGCGGAAGACGGTCAAAAAAGAAGAGCATAAGGTAGGGTTGGTGTGTTGAAGAATTCGGATGACGTCATCTGATAGGTGGGGTTTAGAATTTACCGACCAATCATTGATCAGATAATTTATGTGTTCCGAACCCCGCCTTTCTCATGACGTCATCCGGGAACTCAGAGTAGCAACCCTACCTTATGATGTACTGTTTGGTTTCTCTTCCACTCACGGTGGCCTTGCTTGGCCTCTCTGGCTCAATCATGTGAATGTTGACTCTTTGATAAGCTCGGTCAACTGGTGGAATGCGACTCTAGGCGGAAGACGGTCCAAAGAGGAGAACAAAATTAGGGTTGCTGCAATGAAGCAGTCGGCTGACGTCATCTGATAGGTGGGGTTTTGGATTGACCGACCAATCATTGATCAGATAATTTGTGTGTTCAACGCCTCGTCCTTCTTATGACATCACCAGGGAGCTCAGAGTAGCAACCCTACCTTATGATGTGCTGTTTGGTTTCTCTTCCGCTCACGGTGGCCTTTTTTGGCCTCGTTGGCTCATTCATGTGAATGTTGACTCACTCTTTAATAAGCTCGGTCAACTGCTGAAATGCGACTCTGAGCGGAAGATTGTACAAATAGGAGAACATAAGGTGGGTTGCTCTATTGAAGTAGCCGGATGGCGTCGTTTCATAGGTGGGGCTTGGACATGAACAATCATTGGTCAAATGCCTTATAGGTACAAAATCCCGCCCTTCTCATGACGTCACTCGGGCAACTCAGAGTAGCAACCCTACTTTATATTTTGCTGTTTGATTTCTCTTCCGCTCACGGAGGCCTTTTATGGCCTCTCTGGCTAGGAGACTCCTTATGGTAATAATAATAACAATAATAATAATAATAAAGCTCGGGCAAATGCTGAAATGCGACACTGAGCAGAAGACGCTCCAAACAGAACATAAGGTCGGGTTGGTGCATTGAAGTACCCGGATGACGTCATATGATAGGTGGCTCTTGGGCATGACCGACCAATCATTGATCTGATTGTTTGTATATACAATACCCCGTCCTTCTCATGACGTCACTCGGGCAACTCAGAGTAGCACGCCTACCTTATGTTTTGCTGTTTGGATGCTCTTCCGGTCACGGTGGCCTTGTTTAGTTAGCCTCGCTGGATTATATGAAATGACGACGGCTATATCCTGCTGAAATCGACTTTGAGCGGAAGACGATCCAAACAGGTAAACATAAGATAGGGTTGCTGCGTTGAAGTTGTCGGCTGACGTCATCTGATAAGTGAGGTTTGGGATTGACCGACCAATCATTGATCAGATAATTTGTGGGTTCAGAGCTACGCCCTTCTCATGACATCATCCGGGAACTCAGAGAAGCAACCCTACCTTATGATGTCCTGTTTGGTTTCTCTCCCCCTTACGTCGCCTTTCTTGGCCTCGCTGGCTCATTCATATGAATGTTGACTCTTTAATAAGCTCGGTCAACAGCTGAAATGCGACTCTCTGCGGAAGACGGTCTAAAGAGAAGAACATAAGATAGGGTTGCTGCGTTGAAGTACCCGGTTGACGTCATCTGATAGGCGGGGCTTGGGTATAACGAATCATTGAACAGATACTATGTGGATTATAGAGCTCCACCCTCATGACGTCACCTTGGAGCTTTGAGTAGCTACCCTACCTTATGATGTGCTATTTGGTTTCTCTTCCGCTCACGGTGGCCTTTCTTGGCCTCGCTGGCTCATTCATGTGAATGTTGACTCTTTAATAATTTCGGTCAACTGCTGAAATGTGACTCTGGGCGGAAAACGGTCCATATAGGAGAACATAAGTTAAAGTTGATGCATTGAAGTAGCCGGATGACGTCGTCTGATAGGTGGGGCTTGGACATGACCAATCGATTGGTCAGATGGTTTAGAGGTACAAGATTCCGCCCTTCTCATGACGTCACTTGGGCAACTCAGAGTAGCAACCCTACCGTATGTTGTGCTGTTTGATTCCTCATCCGCTCACGGTGGCCTTTCGTGGCCTCGTTAGCTCATTCATGTGAATGTCGACTCTTTAATTAGCCCGGTCAACTGCTGCAATGCGACTATGTGCGGAAGACGGTCCAAAAAGGAGAACATAAGGTAAGGGTGGTGTCGCATTTCTGCATTTGCCCGGGCTTTATTATTATTATTTTTTTTTTTTTTTTTTTTTTTTTTTATACTTTGTCGCTGTCTCCCGCGTTTGCGAGGTAGCGGAAGGAAACAGACGAAAGAAATGGCCCAACCCCCCCCATACACATGTACATACACACGTCCACACACACAAATATACATACCTACACAGCTTTCCATGGTTTACCCCGGACGCTTCACATGCCTTGATTCAATCCACTGACAGCACGTCAACCCCTGTATACCACATCGCTCCAATTCACTCTATTCCTTGCCCTCCTTTCACCCTCCTGCATGTTCAGGCCCCGATCACACAAAATCTTTTTCACTCCATCTTTCCACCTCCAATTTGGTCTCCCTCTTCTCCTCGTTCCCTCCACCTCCGACACATATATCCTCTTGGTCAATCTTTCCTCACTCATTCTCTCCATGTGCCCAAACCATTTTAAAACACCTTCTTCTGCTCTCTCAACCACGCTCTTTTTATTTCCACACATCTCTCTTACCCTTACGTTACTTACTCGATCAAACCACCTCACACCACACATTGTCCTCAAACATCTCATTTCCAGCACATCCATCCTCCTGCGCACAACTCTATCCATAGCCCACGCCTCGCAACCATACAACATTGTTGGAACTACTATTCCTTCAAACATACCCATTTTTGCTTTCCGGGATAATGTTCTCGACTTCCACACATTTTTCAAGGCTCCCAAAATTTTCGCCCCCTCCCCCACCCTATGATCCACTTCCGCTTCCATGGTTCCATCCGCTGACAGATCCACTCCCAGATATCTAAAACACTTCACTTCCTCCAGTTTTTCACCATTCAAACTCACCTCCCAATTGACTTGACCCTCAACCCTACTGTACCTAATAACCTTGCTCTTATTCACATTTACTCTTAACTTTCTTCTTCCACACACTTTACCAAACTCCGTCACCAGCTTCTGCAGTTTCTCACATGAATCCGCCACCAGCGCTGTATCATCAGCGAACAACAACTGACTCACTTCCCAAGCTCTCTCATCCCCAACAGACTTCATACTTGCCCCTCTTTCCAAGACTCTTGCATTTACCTCCCTAACAACCCCATCCATAAACAAATTAAACAACCATGGAGACATCACACACCCATGCCGCAAACCTACATTCACTGAGAACCAATCACTTTCCTCTCTTCCTACACGTACACATGCCTTACATCCTCGATAAAAACTTTTCACTGCTTCTAACAACTTGCCTCCCACACCATATGTTCTTAATACCTTCCACAGAGCATCTCTATCAACTCTATCATATGCCTTCTCCAGATCCATAAATGCTACATACAAATCCATTTGCTTTTCTAAGTATTTCTCACATACATTCTTCAAAGCAAACACCTGATCCACACATCCTCTACCACTTCTGAAACCACACTGCTCTTCCCCAATCTGATGCTCTGTACATGCCTTCACCCTTTCAATCAATACCCTCCCATATAATTTACCAGGAATACTCAACAAACTTATACCTCTGTAATTTGAGCACTCACTCTTATCCCCTTTGCCTTTGTACAATGGCACTATGCACGCATTCCGCCAATCCTCAGGCACCTCACCATGAGTCATACATACATTAAATAACCTTACCAACCAGTCAACAATATAGTCACCCCCTTTTTTAATAAATTCCACTGCAATACCATCCAAACCTGCTGCCTTGCCGGCTTTCATCTTCCGCAAAGCTTTTACTACTTCTTCTCTGTTTACCAAATCATTTTCCCTAACCCTCTCACTTTGCACACCACCTCGACCCAAACACCCTATATCTGCTATTATCTGTTATTATTATTACCATAAGGAGTCTTCTAGCCAGCGAGGCCAAGAAAGGCCTCCGTGAGCGGAAGAGAAATCAAACAGCACAATATAAAGTAGGGTTGCTACTCTGAGTTGTCCGAGTGACGTCATAAGAATTTTGTACCTATAAGGCATCTGACCAATGATTGGTCATGTCCAAGCCCCACCTATGAAACGACGTTCATCCGGCTACTTCAATGAAGCAACCCATCTTATGTTCTATTATTTGTACCGTCTACATCCCAGATTCGCATTTCAGCAGTTGACCGAGCTTATTAAAGAGCCGACATTCACATGAATGAGCCAGCGAGGCCAAGAAAGGCGACGTAAGGGGGAGAGAAATCAAACAGCACAATATAAAGTAGGGTTGCTACTCTGAGTTACCCGAGTGACGTCATGAGAAGAGCTGGGCTTTGAACACAAATTATCTGATCAATGGTTGGTCGGTAAGTTCCAAACCCCACCTATCATATGACGTCTTCCGGTTACTTCAACACACCAACCCTTCCTTATGTTCTCCTTTTTGGACCGTCTTCCGCCCATAATGGCATTGCAGCAACTGACCGAGCTTATTTAAAGAGTCGACATTCACATGAATGAGCCAGCGAGGCAAAGAAAGGCCACAGCGAGCCTAAGAGAAACCAAACAGGACATCATAAGCGAGGGGTTGTATTCTGAGTTCAACGGTGACGTCATGACGGTGGAGCTCCGTAATCCACATAGTATGTGTCAAATGATTGGTTGTACCCAAGCCACGCCTATGAGATGACGTCAGCCGTGTACTTCAACGCAGCAACCCTATCTTATGTTCTCCTGTTTGGATAAAAGCAGGATAAAACCGCCGTCATTTCACATAATCCAGCGAGGCTAATTAAAAAAGGCCACCGTGAGCGGAAGAGGAACCAAACAGCACAACATAAGGTAGGGTTGCTACTCTGAGTTGCCTGAGTGACGTCATGAGAAGGGCGGGGTATCGTATATAGAAACAATCAGATCAATGATTGGTCGGTCATGCCCAAGAGCCAACTATCATATGACGTCATCCGGGTACTTCAATGCACCAACCCGACCTTATGTTCTGTTTGGAGCGTCTTCTGCTCAGTGTCGCATTTCAGCATTTGCCCGAGCTTTATTATTATTATTATTGTTATTATCATTACCATAAGGAGTCTTCTAGCCAGCGAGGCCAAGAAAGACCTCCGTGAGCGGAAGAGAAATCAAACAGCGCAATATAAAGTAGGATTGCTACTCTGAGTTGCCCGAGTGACGTCATGAGAAGGGCGGGATTTTGTACCTATAAAGCATTTGACCAATGATTGGTCATGTCCACGCCCCACCTATGAAACGACGTCATCCGGCTACTTCAATAAAGCAACCCAACTTATGTTCTATTTGTACCGTCTTCTACCCAGAGTCGCATTTCACCAGTTGACCGAGTTTATTAAAGAGTGATTCAACTTTCACATGATTGAGCCA
Organism: Panulirus ornatus; assembly: GCF_036320965.1. NCBI lineage: Eukaryota > Metazoa > Arthropoda > Malacostraca > Decapoda > Palinuridae > Panulirus > Panulirus ornatus. The sequence goes on from NC_092283.1 coordinate 5,290,504, forward strand.
ATGAGGTCAATTAAGGCCACCTTGAGCGGAAGAGAAACCAAACAGGACATCATAAGGTAGGCTTTCTACTCTCAGTTCCCGGGTGACGTCATGAAGGTGGAGCTCTGTAATCCACATAGCATGTGTTCAATGAATGGTTATACCCAGGCCCCGCCTATCAGATGACGTCAGATGGTACTTCAACGCAGCAACCCTATCTTATGTTCTCCTGTTTAGACCGTCTTCCGCACAGTGTCGCATTTCAGCAGGATAAGCCGACTTCATTTCACATAATCCAGCGAGGCCAAACAAGGCTACCGTGAGCGGAAGAGGAATCAAACAGCACAACATAAGGTAGGGTTGCTACTCTGAGGTACCCGGGTGACGTCTTGTGAATGTTGACTCTTTGATAAGCTCGGTCAACTGCTGAAATGCGACTTTGGGCGGAAGAGGGTCCAAACAGGAGAACATAAAGTAGGGTTGCTGCGTTGAAGTAGCCGGATGAGGTCATCTGATAAGTGAGGATTGGAATTGACCGACCAATCATTGATCAGATGATTTGTAGGTTCCGAACCCCGAATTTCTCATGACGTCATTCGGGTAACTCAGAGTAGCAACCATAACTTATGATGTCCACCTTGGGTTCTCTTCCGCTCACGGTGGCCTTTTCTTGGCCTCGTTGGCTCATTCATGTGAATATTGTTGACTTACTCTTTAATAAGCTCGGTCAACTGCTGATATGCGACTCTGGGCGGAAGACTGTACAAATAGGAGAACATAAGGTGGGTTGCTCTATTGAAGTAGCCGGATGACGTCGTTTCATAGGTGGGGGGCTTGGACATGACCAATCATTGGTCAGATGCCTTATAGGTACAAAATCCGGCCCTTCTCATGACGTCACCCGGCCAACTCAGATTAGCAACCCTACTTTATATTGTGCTGTTTGATTTCTCTTCCGCTCACGGAGGCCTTTCTTTGCCTCGATGGCGGGAAGACTCCTTATGGTAATAATAATAACAATAATGATAACAATAAAGCTCGGGCAAATGCTGAAATGCGACACTGAGCAGAAGACGCTCCAAACAGAACATAAGGTCGGGTTGGAGCTTTGAAATATCCGGATGACGTCATATGATAGGTGGTTCTTTTGCATGACCGACCAATCATCGATCAGATTGTTTGTATATACAACACCCCGCCCTTCTCATGACGTCACTCGGGCAACTCAGAGTACCAACCCTAACTTATGTTGTGCTGTTTGGTTCCTCTTCCGGTCACGGTGGCCTTGTTTAGTTAGCCTCGCTGGATTATGTCAAATGACGGCGGCTTTATCCTGCTGAAATGCGACTCTGAGCTGAAGACGGTCCAAATAGGAGAACATAAGATAGGGTTGCTGCGTTGAAGTTGTCGGCTGACATCATCTGATAGGTGGGGTCCGGGAATGACCGACCAATCATTGATCAGATAATTTTAGGGTTCAGAGCCCCGCCCTCCTCATGACATCATCCGGGAGCTCAGAGAAGCAACCATACCTTATGATGTCTGCTTGGTTTCCCTTCCGCTCACGGTGGCCTTTCTTGGCCTCGTTGGCTCGTTAATACATGTGAATGTCGACTCTTTAATAAGCTCGGTCAACTACTGCAATGCGACTATTGGTGGAAGACTGTCAAAAAAGAACATAAGGTAGGGTTGGTGTGTTGATGTATTCGGATAACGTCATGTGATAGGTGGGGTTTGGAACTTACCGACCAATCATTGATCAGATAATTTATGTGTTCAAAGCCCCGCTCTTCTCATGACGTCAACCGGGAGCTCAGAGTAGCAACCCTACCTTATGATGTCCTGTTTGGTTTCGCTCCCCCTTACGTCGCCTTTCTTGGCCTCGCTGGCTCATTCTTGTGAATGTTGACTCTTTGATAAGCTCGGTCAACTGCTGAAATGCGACTTTGGGCGGAAGACGGTCCAAACAGGAGAACATAAAGTAGGGTTCCAGCGTTGAAGTAGCCGTATGACGTCATCTGATAGGTGGGGATTGGAATTGACCGACCAATCATTGACCAGATAATTTGTACGTTCCGAACCCCGCCTTTCTCGTGACGTCACCCGGGTACCTCAGAGTAGCAACCCTACCTTATGATGTGCTGTTTGATTCCTCTTCCGCTCACGGTAGCCTTGTTTGGCCTCGCTGGATTATGTGAAATGAAGGCGCCTTTATCCTGCTGAAATGCGACTCTGAGCGGAAGACGGTCTGAACAGGAGAGCATAAGATAGGGTTGCTGCGTTGAAGTACCTGGCTGACGTCATGGAAACATACTGTGTGGATTATAGAGCTCCACCCTCATGACGTCACCCGGGAGCTCAGAGTAGCAACCTTACCTTATGATATTCTGTTTGGTTTCTCTTCCGCTCACGGTGGCCTTAATTGGCCTCATTGGCTCAATCATGTGAATGTTGACTCTTTGATAAGCTCGGTCAACTAATGAATTGCGATTATGGGCGAAAGACGGTGCAAAAAGGAGAACATAAGGTAGGGTTGGTGTGTTGAAGTACCCGGAAGACGTCATCTGATAGGTGGGGTTTGGAACTTACCGACCAACCATTGATCAGATAATTTGCGCGTTCACAGCCCCGCTCTTCTCATGACGTTATCCGGGAGCTCAGAGTAGCAACACTACCTTACGATGTCCTGTTTGGTTTCTCTTCCCCTCACGTCGTCTTTCTTTGCCTCGCTGGCTAATTCATGCAAATATGTTGACTCTTTAATAAGGTAGGTCAACTGCTGAATTGCGAATTTGGGCGGAAGACGGTCCAAATAGGAGAACATAAGGTAGGGTTGCTGCGTTGAAGTATCCGGATGACGTCGTCTGATAGGTGGGGCTTCGACATGACCAATCGATTGGTCAGATGGTTTATAGGTACAAAATCCCGCACTTCTCATGACCTCACTCGGGCAACCCAAAGTAGCAACGGTACCTTATGTTGTGCTGTTTGATTCCTCTTCCGCTCACGGTGGCCTTGTTTAGCCTCGCTAGATTACGTAAAATGACGGCGGCTTTATCCTGCTAAAATGCGACTCTGAGCGGAAGACGGACCAAACAGGAGAACATAAGGTAGTTTTTGTTTCTTGAAGTACCCTGATGACGTCATCTGATAGATGGGGCCTGGGACTTACTGACCAATCATTGATCAGATAATTTGTGGGTTCAGAGCCAAGCCGTTCTCATGACGTCACCCGGGAGCTCAGAGTAGCAACCCTACCTTATGATGTCCTGTTTGGTTTCTATTCTGCTCACGGTGGCCTTTTCTTGGCCTCGTTGGCTCATTCATGTGAATATTGTTGACTTACTCTTTAATAAGCTCGGTCAACTGCTGAAATGCGACTCTGGGCGGAAGACTGTACAAATAGGAGAAAATATGGTGGGTTGCTCTATTGAAGTAGCCGGATGACGTCGTTTCATAGGTGGGGCTTGGACATGACCAATCATTGGTCAGATGGTTTATAGGTACAAAATCCCGCCCTTCTCATGACGTCACTCGGCCAACTCAGAGTAGCAACCCTACTTTATATTGTGCTGTTTGATTTCTCTTCCGCTCACGGAGGCCTTTCTTTGCCTCGATGGCCGGAAGACTCCTTATGGTAATAATAATAACAATAATGATAATAATAAAGCTCCGGCAAATGCTGAAATGCGACACTGAGCAGAAGACGCTCCAAACAGAACATAAGGTCGGGTTGGTGCATTGAAGTACCCGGATGACGTCATATGATAGGTGGTTCTTTTGCATGACGGACTAATCATCGATCAGATTGTTTGTATATACAATACCCCGCCCTTCTCATGACGTCACTCGGGCAACTCAGACTAGCAACCCTACCTTATGTTGTGCTGTTTGGTTCCTCTTCCGGTAATGGTGGCCTTGTTTAGTTAGCCTCGCTGGATTATATAAAATGACGGCGCCTTTATCCTGCTGAAATGCGACTCTATGCAGAGGACGGTCCAAACAGAACATAAGATAGGGTTGCTGCGTTGAAGTTGTCGGCTGAGTTCATCTGATAGATGGGGTTTGAACTTACCGACCAATCATTGATCAGATAATTTATGTGTTCAAAGCCCAGCTCTTCTGAAGACGTCACCCAGGAGCTCAGAGTAGCAACCCTACCTTATGATGTCCTGTTTGGTTTCTTTCCCCCTTACGTCGCCTTTCTTGGCCTAGCTGGCTCATTCATATAAATGTTTTAACTCTTTGATAAGCTCGGTCAACTGCTGAAATGCGACTCTGGGCGGAAGACGGTCCAAATAGGAGAACATAAGGTAGGGTTGCTGCGTTCAAGTAGCCGGATGACGTTATCTAATAGGTGGGGATTGGAATTGACCGACCAATCATTGATCATATAATTTGCGGGTTCCGAACCCCGCCTTTCTCATGACGTCATCTGGGTACCTCAGAGTAGCAAACCTACCTTATGTTGTGCTCTTTGATTCCTCTTCCGCTTACGGTAGCTTTGTTTGGCCTCGCTGGATTATGTGAAATGAAGGCGCCTTTATCCTGCTGAAATGCGACTCTGAGCGGAAGACGGTCTAAACAGGAGAACATAAGATAGGGTTGCTGCGTTGAAGTACCTGGCTGACGTCATTTGATAGGCGGGGCCTGGGTATATCCAATCATTAGACACATACTATGTGGATTACAGAGCTCCACCCTCATGACGTCACCCGGGAATTCAGAGTAGCAACCCTACCTTATGATGTCCTGTTTGGTTTCTCCTCCGCTCACGGTGGCCTTACTTGGCCTCTCTGGCTCAATCATGTGAATGTTGACTCTTTGATAAGCTCGGTCAACTACTGAAATGCGATTCTGTGTGGAAGACAGTCCAAACAGGAGAACATAATTAGGTTTGCTGCAATGAAGTAGTCGGCTGACGTCATCTGATGGGGGGGGGGGTTTGGGATTGACCGACCAATCACTGATCAGATAATTTGTGTGTTCAGCGCCACGCCCTTCTCATGTCATCACCCAGGAGTACAGAGTAGCAACCCTACCTTATGATGTACTGTTTGGTTTCTCTTCCGCTCACGGTGGCCTTTTCTTGGCCTCGTTGGCTCATTCATGTGAATGTTGACTCATTCTTTAATAAGCTCGGTCAACTGCTGAAATGCGACTCTGGGCGGAAGACGGTACAAATAGGAGAACATAAGGTGGGTTGCTCTATTGAAGTAGCCGGATGACGTCGTTTCATAGGTGGGGCTTAGACATGACCAATCATTGGTCAGATGCCTTATAGGTACAAAATCCCGCCCTTCTCATGACGTCACTCGGGCAACTCAGAGTAGCAACCCTACTTTCTATTGTGCTGTTTGATTTCTCTTCCGCTCACTGAGGCCTTTCTTGGTCTCGCTGGCTAGAAGACTCCTTGTGGTAATAATGATAACAATAGTAATAATAATAACGCTCGGGCAAATGCTGAAATGCGACACTGAGCAGAAGACGCTCCAAACAGAACATAAGGATGACGTCATATGATAGGTGGCTCTTGGGCATGATCGACCAATTATTGATCAGATTGTTTGTATATACAATACCCTGCCCTTCTCATGATGTCACTCGGGTATCTCAGAGTAGCAACCCTACCTTATGATGTGCTGTTTGCTTTCTCTTCCACTCACGGTGGCCTTACTTGGCCTCATTGGCTCAATCATGTAAATGTTGACTCTTTGATAAGCTCGGTCAACTGGTGAAATGCGACTCTAGGCGGAAGACGGTCCAAACAGTAGAACAAAATTAAGGTTGCTGCAATGAAGTAGTCGGCTGACGTCATCTGATATGTGGGGTTTGGGATTGACCGACCAATCATTGATCAGATAATTTGTTTGTTCAGCGCCCCGCCCTTCTTATGACATCACCCGGGATCTCAGAGTAGCAACCCTACCTTATGATGTGCTGTTTGGTTTCTCTTCCGCTCACGGTGGCCTTTTCTTGGCCTCGTTGGCTCATTCATGTGAATGTTGACTCACTCTAACAAGCTCGGTCAACTGCTGAAATGCAACTCTGGGCGGAAGACGGTACAAACAGGAGAACATAAGGTGGGTTGCTCTATTGAAGTAGCCGGATGACGTCGTTTCATAGGTGGGGCTTGGACATTACCAATCATTGGTCAGATGCCTTATAGGTACAAAATCCCGCCCTTCTTATGACGTCACTCGGGCAACTCAGAGTAGCAAACTTACTCCTTATAGTGCTGTTTGATTTCTATTCCGCTCACGGAGGCCTTTATTGGCCTCGCTGGCTAGAAGACTCCTTATGGTAATAATAATAACAATAATGATAATAATAACGCTCGGGCAAATGCTGAAATGCGACACTGAGCAGAAGACGCTCCAAACAGAACATAAGGATGACGTCATATGATAGGTGGCTCTTGGGCAAGACCGACCAATCATTGATCAGATTGTTTGTATATACAATACCACGCCCTTCTCATGACGTCACTCGGGATCTCAGAGTAGCAACCCTACCTTATGATGTGCTGTTTGGTTTCCCTTCCACTCACGGTGGCCTTACTTGGCCTCTATGGCTCAATCATGTGAATGTTGACTCTTTGATAAGCTCGGTCAACTGGTGAAATGCGACTCTAGGCGGAAGACGGTCCAAACAGGAGAACAAAATTAGGGTTGCTGCAATGAAGTAGTCGGCTGACGTCATCTGATATGTGGGGTTTGGGATTGACCGACCAATCATTCCGATCACGGTGGCCTTGTTTAGTTAGCCTCGCTGGATTATGTGAAATGACGGCGGCTTTATCCTGCTGAAATGCGACTCTGAGCGGAATACGGTCCAAACAGGGTTGCTGCGATGAAGTTGTAGGCTGACGTCATCTGATAGATGGGGTTTGGGATTGGCTGACCAATCATTGATCAGATAATTTGTGGTTTCAGAGCCCCGCCCTTCTCATGACATCATCCAGGAGCTCAGAGTAGCAACCCTACATTATGATGTCCTGTTTGGTTTCTCTTCCGCTCACGGTGGCCTTTCTTGGCCTCGTTAGCTCGCTCATACATGTGAATGTCGACTCTTTAATAAGCTCGGTCAACTACTGCAATGCGACTATGGGCGGAAGACCGTCAAAAAAGGAGAACAGATATTGATGCATTACGGAAGGTCAGTTATAGTGCTTGACACCGGTTAAGCCGAGGCAATGAAATATTTGTATCATGTATAGGTTAATAAAAGATTACAAACTACGGCCATAATGTTCCAATATTTTCCTCCAAAGAAACTTTACCTATACTACTTCTGGTTATTTGTTCATATTCCTTTTTCCTTTATTCTGATGGACTTCTGTGTGGTATTAGGCTGTTCTGATGGACTTCTGTGTGGTATTAGGTTATTCTGATGGACCGAGTTGGAGTGTTGAAGTATTCGGATGACGTCATATGATAGGTGGGGTTGCTCCAATGAAGTAGTCGGCTGACGTCATCTGATAGGGGGGTTTTGGATTGCCCGACCAATCATTGATCAGATGATTTCTGTGTTCAGCGCCCAGCCCTTCTTATGACATCACCCGGGATTTCAGAGTAGCAACCCTACCTTATAATGTGCTGTTTGGTTTCTCTTCCGCTCACGGTGGCCTTTTCTTGGCCTCGTTGGCTCATTCATGTGAATGTTGACTCACTCTTTAACAAGCTCGCTCAACTGCTGAAATGCGACTTTGGGCGGAAGACGGTACAAATAGGAGAACATAAGGTGGGTTGCTCTATTGAAGTAGCCGGATGACGTCGTTTCATAGGTGGGGCTTGGACATGACCAATCATTGGTCAGATGCCTTATAGGTACAAAATCCCGCCCTTCTCATGACGTCACTCGGGCAACTCAGAGTAGCAACCCTACTTTATATTGTGCTGTTTGATTTCTCTTCCGCTCACGTAGGCCTTTCTTGGTCTCGCTGGCTAGAAGACTCCTTATGGTAATAATGATAACAATAGCTATGATAATAACGCTCGGGCAAATGCTGAAATGCGACACTGAGCAGAAGACGCTCCAAACAGAACATAAGGATGACGTCACATGATAGGTGGCTCTTGGGCATGACCGACCAATCATTGATCAGATTGTTTGTATATGCAATACCCCGCCCTTCTCATGATGTCACTCGGGTATCTCAGAGTAGCAACCCTACCTTATGTTGTGCTGTTTTGTTCCTCTTATGGTCACTGTGGCCTTGTTTGGCCTCGCTGGATTATGTGAAATGAAGGCGCCTTTATCCTGCTGAATTGCGACTCTGAGCGGAAGACGGTCCAAACAGGAGAACATAATTAGGGTTGCTGCAATGAAGTAGACGGATGACGTCATCTGTTAGGTGGGGATTGAAATTGACCGACCAATCTTTGATCAGATAATCTGTGGTTTACGAACCCTGCCTTTCTCATGACGTCACCCGGGTAACTCAGAGTAGCAACCCTACCTTATGATGTGCTGTTTGATTCCTCTTCCGCTCACGGTGGCCTTTCTTGGCCTCACTGGCCCATTCATGTGAATGTCGACTCTTTAATAAGCTCGGTCAACTGCTGTAATGCGACTACGGGCGGAAGACGGTCAAAAAAGAAGAGCATAAGGTAGGGTTGGTGTGTTGAAGAATTCGGATGACGTCATCTGATAGGTGGGGTTTAGAATTTACCGACCAATCATTGATCAGATAATTATGTGTTCCGAACCCCGCCTTTCTCATGACGTCATCCGGGAACTCAGAGTAGCAACCCTACCTTATGATGTGCTGTTTGGTTTCTCTTCCACTCACGGTGGCCTTGCTTGGCCTCTCTGGCTCAATCATGTGAATGTTGACTCTTTGATAAGCTCGGTCAACTGGTGAAATGCGACTCTAGGCGGAAGACGGTCCAAAGAGGAGAACAAAATTAGGGTTGCTGCAATGAAGCAGTCGGCTGACGTCATCTGATAGGTGGGGTTTGGGATTGACCGACCAATCATTGATCAGATAATTTGTGTGTTCAACGCCTCGTCCTTCTTATGACATCACCAGGGAGCTCAGAGTAGCAACCCTACCTTATGATGTGCTGTTTGGTTTCTCTTCCGCTCACGGTGGCCTTTTTTGGCCTCGTTGGCTCATTCATGTGAATGTTGACTCACTCTTTAATAAGCTCGGTCAACTGCTGAAATGCGACTCTGAGCGGAAGATTGTACAAATAGGAGAACATAAGGTGGGTTGCTCTATTGAAGTAGCCGGATGGCGTCGTTTCATAGGTGGGGCTTGGACATGAACAATCATTGGTCAAATGCCTTATAGGTACAAAATCCCGCCCTTCTCATGACGTCACTCGGGCAACTCAGAGTAGCAACCCTACTTTATATTTTGCTGTTTGATTTCTCTTCCGCTCACGGAGGCCTTTTATGGCCTCTCTGGCTAGAAGACTCCTTATGGTAATCATAATAACAATAATAATAATAATAAAGCTCGGGCAAATGCTGAAATGCGACACTGAGCAGAAGACGCTCCAAACAGAACATAAGGATGACGTCACATGATTGGTGGCTCTTTGGCATGACCGACCAATCATTGATCTGATTGTTTGTATATACAATACCCCGTCCTTTTCATGACGTCACTCGGGCAACTCAGAGTAGCACGCCTACCTTATGTTTTGCTGTTTGGATCCTCTTCCGGTCACGGTGGCCTTGTTTAGTTAGCCTCGCTGGATTATGTGAAATGACGACGGCTATATCCTGCTGAAATCGACTTTAAGCGGAAGACGGTCCAAACAGGTGAACATAAGATAGGGTTGCTGCGTTGAAGTTGTCGGCTGACGTCATCTGATAAGTGGGGTTTGGGATTGACCGACCAATCATTGATCAGATGATTTTTGTGTTCAGCGCCCCGCCCTTCTTATGACATCACCCGGGATTTCAGAGTAGCAACCCTACCTTATAATGTGCTGTTTGGTTTCTCTTCCGCTCACGGTGGCCTTTTCTTGGCCTCGTTGGCTCATTCATGTGAATGTTGACTCACTCTTTAACAAGCTCGGTCAACTGCTGAAATGCGACTTTGGGCGGAAGACGGTACAAATAGGAGAACATAAGGTGGGTTGCTCTATTGAAGTAGCCGGATGACGTCGTTTCATAGGTGGGGCTTGGACATGACCAATCATTGGTCAGATGCCTTATAGGTACAAAATCCCGCCCTTCTCATGACGTCACTCGGGCAACTCAGAGTAGCAACCCTACTTTATATTGTGCTGTTTGATTTCTCTTCCGCTCACGGAGGCCTTTCTTGGTCTCGCTGGCTAGAAGACTCCTTATGGTAATAATGATAACAATAGCTATGATAATAACGCTCGGGCAAATGCTGAAATGCGACACTGAGCAGAAGACGCTCCAAACAGAACATAAGGATGACGTCACATGATAGGTGGCTCTTGGGCATGACCGACCAATCATTGATCAGATTGTTTGTATATGCAATACCCCGCCCTTCTCATGATGTCACTCGGGTATCTCAGAGTAGCAACCCTACCTTATGTTGTGCTGTTTTGTTCCTCTTATGGTCACTGTGGCCTTGTTTGGCCTCGCTGGATTATGTGAAATGAAGGCGCCTTTATCCTGCTGAATTGCGACTCTGAGCGGAAGACGGTCCAAACAGGAGAACATAATTAGGGTTGCTGCAATGAAGTAGACGGATGACGTCATCTGTTAGGTGGGGATTGAAATTGACCGACCAATCTTTGATCAGATAATCTGTGGTTTACGAACCCTGCCTTTCTCATGACGTCACCCGGGTAACTCAGAGTAGCAACCCTACCTTATGATGTGCTGTTTGATTCCTCTTCCGCTCACGGTGGCCTTTCTTGGCCTCACTGGCCCATTCATGTGAATGTCGACTCTTTAATAAGCTCGGTCAACTGCTGTAATGCGACTACGGGCGGAAGACGGTCAAAAAAGAAGAGCATAAGGTAGGGTTGGTGTGTTGAAGAATTCGGATGACGTCATCTGATAGGTGGGGTTTAGAATTTACCGACCAATCATTGATCAGATAATTTATGTGTTCCGAACCCCGCCTTTCTCATGACGTCATCCGGGAACTCAGAGTAGCAACCCTACCTTATGATGTGCTGTTTGGTTTCTCTTCCACTCACGGTGGCCTTGCTTGGCCTCTCTGGCTCAATCATGTGAATGTTGACTCTTTGATAAGCTCGGTCAACTGGTGAAATGCGACTCTAGGCGGAAGACGGTCCAAACAGGAGAACAAAATTAGGGTTGCTGCAATGAAGCAGTCGGCCGACGTCATCTGATAGGTGGGGTTTTGGATTGACCGACCAATCATTGATCAGATAATTTGTGTGTTCAACGCCTCGTCCTTCTTATGACATCACCAGGGAGCTCAGAGTAGCAACCCTACCTTATGATGTGCTGTTTGGTTTCTCTTCCGCTCACGGTGGCCTTTTTTGGCCTCGTTGGCTCATTCATGTGAATGTTGACTCACTCTTTAATAAGCTCGGTCAACTGCTGAAATGCGACTCTGAGCGGAAGATTGTACAAATAGGAGAACATAAGGTGGGTTGCTCTATTGAAGTAGCCGGATGGCGTCGTTTCATAAGTGGGGCTTGGACATGAACAATCATTGGTCAAATGCCTTATAGGTACAAAATCCCGCCCTTCTCATGACGTCACTCGGGCAACTCAGAGTAGCAACCCTACTTTATATTTTGCTGTTTGATTTCTCTTCCGCTCACGGAGGCCTTTTATGGCCTCTCTGGCTAGAAGACTCCTTATGGTAATCATAATAACAATAATAATAATAATAAAGCTCGGGCAAATGGGAACTTCAGTGAAGGGCGTAAATGGGGAGGTGATAACAAGTAGCGGTGATGTGAGAAGGAGATGGAATGAGTATTTTGAAGGTTTGTTGATTGTGTCTGATGACAGAGTGGCAGATATAGGGTGTTTTGGTCGAGGTGGTGTGCAAAGTGAGAGGGTTAGGGAAAATGATTTTGTAAACAGAGAAGAGGTAGTAAAAGCTTTGCGGAAGATGAAAGCCGGCAAGGCAGCAGGTTTGGATGGTATTGCAGTGGAATTTATTAAAAAAGGGGGTGACTGTATTGTTGACTGGTTGGTAAGGTTATTTAATGTATGTATGACTCATGGTGAGGTGCCTGAGGATTGGCGGAATGCGTGCATAGTGCCATTGTACAAAGGCAAAGGGGATAACAGTGAGTGCTCAAATTACAGAGGTATAAGTTTGTTGAGTATTCCTGGTAAATTATATGGGAGGGTATTGATTGAGAGGGTGAAGGCATATACAGAGCATCAGATTGGGGAAGAGCAGTGCGGTTTCAGAAGTGGTAGAGGATGTGTGGATCAGGTGTTTGCTTTGAAGAATGTATGTGAGAAATACTTAGAAAAGCAAATGGATTTGTATGTAGCATTTATGGATCTGGAGAAGGCATATGATAGAGTTGATAGAGATGCTCTGTGGAAGGTATTAAGAATATATGGTGTTGGAGGCAAGTTGTTAGAAGCAGTGAAAAGTTTTTATCGAGGATGTAAGGCATGTGTACGTGTAGGAAGAGAGGAAAGTGATTGGTTCTCAGTGAATGTAGGTTTGCGGCAGGGGTGTGTGATGTCTCCATGGTTGTTTAATTTGTTTATGGATGGGGTTGTAAGGGAGGTAAATGCAAGAGTCCTGGAAAGAGGGGCAAGTATGAAGTCTGTTGGGGATGAGAGAGCTTGGGAAGTGAGTCAGTTGTTGTTCGCTGATGATACAGCGCTGGTGGCTGATTCATGTGAGAAACTGCAGAAGCTGGTGACTGAGTCTGGTAAAGTGTGTGGAAGAAGAAAGTTGAGAGTAAATGTGAATAAGAGCAAGGTTATTAGGTACAGTAGGGGTGAGGGTCAAGTCAATTGGGAGGTGAGTTTGAATGGAGAAAAACTGGAGGAAGTGAAGTGTTTTAGATATCTGGGAGTGGATCTGTCAGCGGATGGAACCATGGAAGCGGAAGTGGATCATAGGGTGGGGGAGGGGGCGAAAATTTTGGGAGCCTTGAAAAATGTGTGGAAGTCGAGAACATTATCTCGGAAAGCAAAAATGGGTATGTTTGAGGGAATAGTGGTTCCAACAATGTTGTATGGTTGCGAGGCGTGGGCTATGGATAGAGATGTGCGCAGGAGGATGGATGTGCTGGAAATGAGATGTTTGAGGACAATGTGTGGTGTGAGGTGGTTTGATCGAGTAAGTAACGTAAGGGTAAGAGAGATGTGTGGAAATAAAAAGAGCGTGGTTGAGAGAGCAGAAGAGGGTGTTTTGAAATGGTTTGGGCACATGGAGAGAATGAGTGAGGAGAGATTGACCAAGAGGATATATGTGTCGGAGGTGGAGGGAACGAGGAGAAGAGGGAGACCAGATTGGAGGTGGAAGGATGGAGTGAAAAAGATTTTGTGTGATCGGGGCCTGAACATGCAGGAGGGTGAAAGGAGGGCAAGGAATAGAGTGAATTGGAGTCATGTGGTATACAGGGGTTGACGTGCTGTCAGTGGATTGAATCAAGGCATGTGAAGCGTCTGGGGTAAACCATGGAAAGCTGTGTAGGTATGTATATTTGCGTGTGTGGACGTGTGTATGTACATGTGTATGGGGGGGGGGGGGGGTTGGGCCATTTCTTTCGTCTGTTTCCATGCGCTACCTCGCAAACGCGGGAGACAGCGACAAAGTATAAAAAAAAAAAAAAAAAAAAAAAAAAAGCTCGGGCAAATGCTGAAATGCGACACTGAGCAGAAGACGGTCCAAACAGAACATAAGGATGACGTCACATGATTGGTGGCTCTTTGGCATGACCGACCAATCATTGATCTGATTGTTTGTATATACAATACCCCGTCCTTTTCATGACGTCACTCGGGCAACTCAGAGTAGCACGCCTACCTTATGTTTTGCTGTTTGGATCCTCTTCCGGTCACGGTGGCCTTGTTTAGTTAGCCTCGCTGGATTATGTGAAATGACGACGGCTATATCCTGCTGAAATCGACTTTGAGCGGAAGACGGTCCAAACAGGTTAACATAAGATAGGGTTGCTGCGTTGAAGTTGTCGGCTGACGTCGTCTTATAAGTGGGGTTTGGGATTGACCGACCAATCATTGATCAGATAATTTGTGGGTTCAGAGCTACGCCCTTCTCATGACATCATCCGGGAACTCAGAGAAGCAACCCTATGATGTCCTGTTTGGTTTCTCTCCCCCTTACGTCGCCTTTCTTGGCCTCGCTGGCTCATTCATATGAATGTTGACTCTTTAATAAGCTCGGTCAACAGCTGAAATGCGACTCTCTGCGGAAGACGGTCTAAAGAGAAGAACATAAGATAGGGTTGCTGCGTTGAAGTACCCGGTTGACGTCATCTGATAGGCGGGGCTTGGGTATAATGAATCATTGAACAGATACTATGTGGATTACAGAGCTCCACCCTCATGACGTCACCTTGGAGCTTTGAGTAGCTACCCTACCTTATGATGTGCTGTTTGGTTTCTCTTCCGCTCACGGTGGCCTTTCTTGGCCTCGCTGGCTCATTCATGTGAATGTTGACTCTTTAATAATCTCGGTCAACTGCTGAAATGTGACTCTGGGCGGAAAACGGTCCATATAGGAGAACATAAGTTAAAGTTGATGCATTGAAGTAGCCGGATGACGTCGTCTGATAGGTGGGGCTTGGACATGACCAATCGATTGGTCAGATGGTTTAGAGGTACAAGATTCCGCCCTTCTCATGACGTCACTTGGGCAACTCAGAGTAGCAACCCTACCGTATGTTGTGCTGTTTGATTCCTCATCCGCTCACGGTGGCCTTTCGTGGCCTCGTTAGCTCATTCATGTGAATGTCGACTCTTTAATTAGCCCGGTCAACTGCTGCAATGCGACTATGTGCGGAAGACGGTCCAAAAAGGAGAACATAAGGTAGGGGTGGTGTCGCATTTCTGCATTTGCTCGGGCTTTATTATTATCATTATTGTTATTATTATTACCATAAGGAGTCTTCTAGCCAGCGAGGCCAAGAAAGGCCTCCGTGAGCGGAAGAGAAATCAAACAGCACAATATAAAGTAGGGTTGCTACTCTGAGTTGTCCGAGTGACGTCATAAGAATTTTGTACCTATAAGGCATCTGACCAATGATTGGTCATGTCCAAGCCCCACCTATGAAACGACGTTCATCCGGCTACTTCAATGAAGCAACCCATCTTATGTTCTATTATTTGTACCGTCTACATCCCAGATTCGCATTTCAGCAGTTGACCGAGCTTATTAAAGAGCCGACATTCACATGAATGAGCCAGCGAGGCCAAGAAAGGCGACGTAAGGGGGAGAGAAATCAAACAGCACAATATAAAGTAGGGTTGCTACTCTGAGTTACCCGAGTGACGTCATGAGAAGAGCTGGGCTTTGAACACAAATTATCTGATCAATGGTTGGTCGGTAAGTTCCAAACCCCACCTATCATATGACGTCTTCCGGTTACTTCAACACACCAACCCTTCCTTATGTTCTCCTTTTTGGACCGTCTTCCGCCCATAATGGCATTGCAGCAACTGACCGAGCTTATTTAAAGAGTCGACATTCACATGAATGAGCCAGCGAGGCTAAGAAAGGCCACAGCGAGCCTAAGAGAAACCAAACAGGACATCATAAGCGAGGGGTTGTATTCTGAGTTCAACGGTGACGTCATGACGGCGGAGCTCCGTAATCCACATAGTATGTGTCAAATGATTGGTTGTACCCAAGCCACGCCTATGAGATGACGTCAGCCGTGTACTTCAACGCAGCAACCCTATCTTATGTTCTCCTGTTTGGATAAAAGCAGGATAAAACCGCCGTCATTTCACATAATCCAGCGAGGCTAATTAAAAAAGGCCACCGTGAGCGGAAGAGGAACCAAACAGCACAACATAAGGTAGGGTTGCTACTCTGAGTTGCCTGAGTGACGTCATGAGAAGGGCGGGGTATCGTATATAGAAACAATCAGATCAATGATTGGTCGGTCATGCCCAAGAGCCAACTATCATATGACGTCATCCGGGTACTTCAATGCACCAACCCGACCTTATGTTCTGTTTGGAGCGTCTTCTGCTCAGTGTCGCATTTCAGCATTTGCCCGACCTTTATTATTATTATTATTGTTATTATTATTACCATAAGGAGTCTTCTAGCCAGCGAGGCCAAGAAAGGCCTCCGTGAGCGGAAGAGAAATCAAACAGCGCAATATAAAGTAGGATTGCTACTCTGAGTTGCCCGAGTGACGTCATGAGATGGGCGGGATTTTGTACCTATAAAGCATTTGACCAATGATTGGTCATGTCCACGCCCCACCTATGAAACGACGTCATTCGGGTACTTCAATAAAGCAACCCAACTTATGTTCTATTTGTACCGTCTTCTACCCAGAGTCGCATTTCACCAGTTGACCGAGTTTATTAAAGAGTGATTCAACTTTCACATGATTGAGCCAATGAGGTCAATTAAGGCCACCTTGAGCGGAAGAGAAACCAAACAGGACATCATAAGGTAGGCTTTCTACTCTCAGTTCCCGGGTGACGTCATGAAGGTGGAGCTCTGTAATCCACATAGCATGTGTTCAATGAATGGTTATACCCAGGCCCCGCCTATCAGATGACGTCAGATGGTACTTCAACGCAGCAACCCTATCTTATGTTCTCCTGTTTAGACCGTCTTCCGCACAGTGTCGCATTTCAGCAGGATAAGCCGACTTCATTTCACATAATCCAGCGAGGCCAAACAAGGCTACCGTGAGCGGAAGAGGAATCAAACAGCACAACATAAGGTAGGGTTGCTACTCTGAGGTACCCGGGTGACGTCATGAGAAATGCGGGGTTCGGAACCCATAAATTATCTGATCAATGATTGGTCGGAAAGTTCTAAACCCCACCTATCACATAACGTCATCCGGCTACTTCAACGCAGCAACCCTACCTTATGTTCTCCTATTTGGACCGTCTTCCGCCCAGAGTCGCATTTCAGCAGTTGACCGAGCTTATTAAAGAATCAACACTCACATGAATGAGCCAGCGAGGCCAAGAAAGGCGACGTAAGGGGGAGAGAAACCAAACAGGACATCATAAGGTAGGGTTGCTACTCTGAGCTCCCGGATGACGTCATGAGAAGATCTAGGCTTTGAACACATGAATTATCTGATCAATGATTGGTCGATTGAGCCAATGAGGCCAATTAAGGCCACCGTGAGCGGAAGAGAAACCAAACAGGACATCATAAGGTAGGGTTGCTACTCTCAGTTCCCGTGTGACGTCATTAAGGTGGAGCTCTGTAATCCACATAGTATGTGTCCAATGATTGGTTATACCCAGTCCCCGCTTATCAGATGACGTCAGCCAGGTACTTCAACGAATTTCCCCGATTTTCTCATGACGTCATTCGGGTAACTCAGAGTAGCAACCCTACCTTATGTTGTGCTGTTTGATTCCTCTTCCGCTCACGGTAGCCTTGTTTGGCCTCGCTGGATTATGTGAAATGAGGGCGGCTTTATCCTGCTGAAATGCGACACTGTGCGGAAGACGGTCTAAACAGGAGAACATAAGATAGGGTTGCTGCGTTGAAGTACCATCTGACGTCATCTGATAGGCGGGGCCTGGGTATAACCATTCATTGAACATATGCTATGTGGATTACAGATCTCCACCTTCATGACGTCACCCGGGAACTGAGAGTAGAAACCCTACCTTATGATATCCTGTTTGGTTTCTCTCCCCCTTATGTCGCCTTTCTTGGCCTCGCTGGCTCATTCTTGTGAATGTTGACTCTTTGATAAGCTCGGTCAACTGCTGAAATGCGACTTTGGGCGGAAGAGGGTCCAAACAGGAGAACATAAAGTAGGGTTGCTGCGTTGAAGTAGCCGGATGAGGTCATCTGATAAGTGAGGATTGGAATTGACCGACCAATCATTGATCAGATAATTTGTAGGTTCCGAACCCCGAATTTCTCATGACGTCATTCGGGTAACTCAGAGTAGCAACCATAACTTATGATGTCCACCTTGGGTTCTCTTCCGCTCACGGTGGCCTTTTCTTGGCCTCGTTGGCTCATTCATGTGAATATTGTTGACTTACTCTTTAATAAGCTCGGTCAACTGCTGATATGCGACTCTGGGCGGAAGACTGTACAAATAGGAGAACATAAGGTGGGTTGCTCTATTGAAGTAGCCGGATGACGTCGTTTCATAGGTGGGGCTTGGACATGACCAATCGATTGGTCAGATGGTTTATAGGTACAAAATCCCGCCCTTCTCATGACCTCACTCGGGCAACCCAAAGTAGCAACGGTACCTTATGTTGTGCTGTTTGATTCCTCTTCCGCTCACGGTGGCCTCGTTTAGCCTCGCTAGATTACGTAAAATGACGGCGGCTTTATCCTGCTAAAATGCGACTCTGAGCGGAAGACGGACCAAACAGGAGAACATAAGGTAGTTTTTGTTTGTTGAAGTACCCTGATGACGTCATCTGATAGATGGGGCCTGGGACTTACTGACCAATCATTGATCAGATAATTTGTGGGTTCAGAGCCAAGCCGTTCTCATGACGTCACCCGGGAGCTCAGAGTAGCAACCCTACCTTATGATGTCCTGTTTGGTTTCTATTCTGCTCACGGTGGCCTTTTCTTGGCCTCGTTGGCTCATTCATGTGAATATTGTTGACTTACTCTTTAATAAGCTCGGTCAACTGCTGAAATGCGACTCTGGGCGGAAGACTGTACAAATAAGAGAAAATATGGTGGGTTGCTCTATTGAAGTAGCCGGATGACGTCGTTTCATAGGTGGGGCTTGGACATGACCAATCAATGGTCAGATGGTTTATAGGTACAAAATCCCGCCCTTCTCATGACGTCACTCGGCCAACTCAGAGTAGCAACCCTACTTTATATTGTGCTGTTTGATTTCTCTTCCGCTCACGGAGGCCTTTCTTTGCCTCGATGGCCGGAAGACTCCTTATGGTAATAATAATAACAATAATGATAATAATAAAGCTCCGGCAAATGCTGAAATGCGACACTGAGCAGAAGACGCTCCAAACAGAACATAAGGTCGGGTTGGTGCTTTGAAGTATCCGGATGACGTCATATGATAGGTGGTTCTTGGGCATGACGGACTAATCATCGATCAGATTGTTTGTATATCGAATACCCCGCCCTTCTCATGACGTCACTCGGGCAACTCAGACTAGCAACCCTACCTTATGTTGTGCTGTTTGGTTCCTCTTCCGGTAATGGTGGCCTTGTTTAGTTAGCCTCGCTGGATTATATAAAATGACGGCGCCTTTATCCTGCTGAAATGCGACTCTATGCAGAGGACGGTCCAAACAGGAGAACATAAGATAGGGTTGCTGCGTTGAAGTTGTCGGCTGAGTTCATCTGATAGATGGGGTTTGAACTTACCGACCAATCATTGATCAGATAATTTATGTGTTCAAAGCCCAGCTCTTCTGAAGACGTCACCCAGGAGCTCAGAGTAGCAACCCTACCTTATGATGTCCTGTTTGGTTTCTTTCCCCCTTACGTCGCCTTTCTTGGCCTAGCTGGCTCATTCATATAAATGTTTTAACTCTTTGATAAGCTCGGTCAACTGCTGAAATGCGACTCTGGGCGGAAGACGGTCCAAATAGGAGAACATAAGGTAGGGTTGCTGCGTTCAAGTAGCCGGATGACGTTATCTAATAGGTGGGGATTGGAATTGACCGACCAATCATTGATCATATAATTTGCGGGTTCCGAACCCCACCTTTCTCATGACGTCATCTGGGTACCTCAGAGTAGCAAACCTACCTTATGTTGTGCTGTTTGATTCCTCTTCCGCTTACGGTAGCTTTGTTTGGCCTCGCTGGATTATGTGAAATGAAGGCGCCTTTATCCTGCTGAAATGCGACTCTGAGCGGAAGACGGTCTAAACAGGAGAACATAAGATAGGGTTGCTGCGTTGAAGTACCTGGCTGACGTCATTTGATAGGCGGGGCCTGGGTATATCCAATCATTAGACACATACTATGTGGATTACAGAGCTCCACCCTCATGACGTCACCCGGGAATTCAGAGTAGCAACCCTACCTTATGATGTCCTGTTTGGTTTCTCCTCCGCTCACGGTGGCCTTACTTGGCCTCTCTGGCTCAATCATATGAATGTTGACTCTTTGATAAGCTCGGTCAACTACTGAAATGCGATTCTGTGTGGAAGACAGTCCAAACAGGAGAACATAATTAGGTTTGCTGCAATGAAGTAGTCGGCTGACGTCATCTGATAGGGGGGGGTTTGGGATTGACCGACCAATCACTGATCAGATAATTTGTGTGTTCAGCGCCACGCCCTTCTCATGTCATCACCCAGGAGCACAGAGTAGCAACCCTACCTTATGATGTACTGTTTGGTTTCTCTTCCGCTCACGGTGGCCTTTTCTTGGCCTCGTTGGCTCATTCATGTGAATGTTGACTCATTCTTTAATAAGCTCGGTCAACTGCTGAAATGCGACTCTGGGCGGAAGACGGTACAAATAGGAGAACATAAGGTGGGTTGCTCTATTGAAGTAGCCGGATGACGTCGTTTCATAGGTGGGGCTTAGACATGACCAATCATTGGTCAGATGCCTTATAGGTACAAAATCCCGCCCTTCTCATGACGTCACTCGGGCAACTCAGAGTAGCAACCCTACTTTCTATTGTGCTGTTTGATTTCTCTTCCGCTCACTGAGGCCTTTCTTGGTCTCGCTGGCTAGAAGACTCCTTGTGGTAATAATGATAACAATAGTAATAATAATAACGCTCGGGCAAATGCTGAAATGCGACACTGAGCAGAAGACGCTCCAAACAGAACATAAGGATGACGTCATATGATAGGTGGCTCTTGGGCATGATCGACCAATTATTGATCAGATTGTTTGTATATACAATACCCTGCCCTTCTCATGATGTCACTCGGGTATCTCAGAGTAGCAACCCTACCTTATGATGTGCTGTTTGCTTTCTCTTCCACTCACGGTGGCCTTACTTGGCCTCATTGGCTCAATCATGTAAATGTTGACTCTTTGATAAGCTCGGTCAACTGGTGAAATGCGACTCTAGGCGGAAGACGGTCCAAACAGTAGAACAAAATTAAGGTTGCTGCAATGAAGTAGTCGGCTGACGTCATCTGATATGTGGGGTTTGGGATTGACCGACCAATCATTGATCAGATAATTTGTGTGTTCAGCGCCCCGCCCTTCTTATGACATCACCCGGGATCTCAGAGTAGCAACCCTACCTTATGATGTGCTGTTTGGTTTCTCTTCCGCTCACGGTGGCCTTTTCTTGGCCTCGTTGGCTCATTCATGTGAATGTTGACTCACTCTAACAAGCTCGGTCAACTGCTGAAATGCGACTTTGGGCGGAAGACGGTACAAATAGGAGAACATAAGGTGGGTTGCTCTATTGAAGTAGCCGGATGACGTCGTTTCATAGGTGGGGCTTGGACATGACCAATCATTGGTCAGATGCCTTATAGGTACAAAATCCCGCCCTTCTCATGACGTCACTCGGGCAACTCAGAGTAGCAAACTTACTCTTTATAGTGCTGTTTGATTTCTCTTCCGCTCACGGAGGCCTTTATTGGCCTCGCTGGCTAGAAGACTCCTTATGGTAATAATAATAACAATAATGATAATAATAACGCTCGGGCAAATGCTGAAATGCGACACTGAGCAGAAGACGCTCCAAACAGAACATAAGGATGACGTCATATGATAGGTGGCTCTTGGGCAAGACCGACCAATCATTGATCAGATTGTTTGTATATACAATACCACGCCCTTCTCATGACGTCACTCGGGATCTCAGAGTAGCAACCCTACCTTATGATGTGCTGTTTGGTTTCCCTTCCACTCACGGTGGCCTTACTTGGCCTCTATGGCTCAATCATGTGAATGTTGACTCTTTGATAAGCTCGGTCAACTGGTGAAATGCGACTCTAGGCGGAAGACGGTCCAAACAGGAGAACAAAATTAGGGTTGCTGCAATGAAGTAGTCGGCTGACGTCATCTGATATGTGGGGTTTGGGATTGACCGACCAATCATTCCGATCACGGTGGCCTTGTTTAGTTAGCCTCGCTGGATTATGTGAAATGACGGCGGCTTTATCCTGCTGAAATGCGACTCTGAGCGGAATACGGTCCAAACAGGGTTGCTGCGTTGAAGTTGTAGGCTGACGTCATCTGATAGATGGGGTTTGGGATTGGCTGACCAATCATTGATCAGATAATTTGTGGGTTCAGAGCCCCGCCCTTCTCATGACATCATCCAGGAGCTCAGAGTAGCAACCCTACATTATGATGTCCTGTTTGGTTTCTCTTCCGCTCACGGTGGCCTTTCTTGGCCTCGTTAGCTCGCTCATACATGTGAATGTCGACTCTTTAATAAGCTCGGTCAACTACTGCAATGCGACTATGGGCGGAAGACCGTCAAAAAAAGAGAACAGATATTGATGCATTACGGAAGGTCAGTTATAGTGCTTGACACCGGATAAGCCGAGGCAATGAAATATTTGTATCATGTATAGGTTAATAAAAGATTACAAACTACGGCCATAATGTTCCAATATTTTCCTCCAAAGAAACTTTACCTATACTACTTCTGGTTATTTGTTCATATTCCTTTTTCCTTTATTCTGATGGACTTCTGTGTGGTATTAGGCTGTTCTGATGGACTTCTGTGTGGTATTAGGTTATTCTGATGGACCGAGTTGGAGTGTTGAAGTATTCGGATGACGTCATATGATAGGTGGGGTTGCTGCAATGAAGTAGTCGGCTGACGTCATCTGATAGGGGGGTTTTGGATTGACCGACCAATCATTGATCAGATGATTTCTGTGTTCAGCGCCCCGCCCTTCTTATGACATCACCCGGGATTTCAGTGTAGCAACCCTACCTTATAATGTGCTGTTTGGTTTCTCTTCCGCTCACGGTGGCCTTTTCTTGGCCTCGTTGGCTCATTCATGTGAATGTTGACTCACTCTTTAACAAGCTCGGTCAACTGCTGAAATGCGACTTTGGGCGGAAGACGGTACAAATAGGAGAACATAAGGTGGGTTGCTCTATTGAAGTAGCCGGATGACGTCGTTTCATAGGTGGGGCTTGGACATGACCAATCATTGGTCAGATGCCTTATAGGTACAAAATCCCGCCCTTCTCATGACGTCACTCGGGCAACTCAGAGTAGCAACCCTACTTTATATTGTGCTGTTTGATTTCTCTTCCGCTCACGGAGGCCTTTCTTGGTCTCGCTTGCTAGAAGACTCCTTATGGTAATAATGATAACAATAGCTATGATAATAACGCTCGGGCAAATGCTGAAATGCGACACTGAGCAGAAGACGCTCCAAACAGAACATAAGGATGACGTCACATGATAGGTGGCTCTTGGGCATGACCGACCAATCATTGATCAGATTGTTTGTATATGCAATACCCCGCCCTTCTCATGATGTCACTCGGGTATCTCAGAGTAGCAACCCTACCTTATGTTGTGCTGTTTTGTTCCTCTTATGGTCACTGTGGCCTTGTTTGGCCTCGCTGGATTATGTGAAATGAAGGCGCCTTTATCCTGCTGAATTGCGACTCTGAGCGGAAGACGGTCCAAACAGGAGAACATAATTAGGGTTGCTGCAATGAAGTAGACGGATGACGTCATCTGTTAGGTGGGGATTGAAATTGACCGACCAATCTTTGATCAGATAATCTGTGGTTTACGAACCCTGCCTTTCTCATGACGTCACCCGGGTAACTCAGAGTAGCAACCCTACCTTATGATGTGCTGTTTGATTCCTCTTCCGCTCACGGTGGCCTTTCTTGGCCTCACTGGCCCATTCATGTGAATGTCGACTCTTTAATAAGCTCGGTCAACTGCTGTAATGCGACTTCGGGCGGAAGACGGTCAAAAAAGAAGAGCATAAGGTAGGGTTGGTGTGTTGAAGAATTCGGATGACGTCATCTGATAGGTGGGGTTTAGAATTTACCGACCAATCATTGATCAGATAATTTATGTGTTCCGAACCCCGCCTTTCTCATGACGTCATCCGGGAACTCAGAGTAGCAACCCTACCTTATGATGTGCTGTTTGGTTTCTCTTCCACTCACGGTGGCCTTGCTTGGCCTCTCTGGCTCAATCATGTGAATGTTGACTCTTTGATAAGCTCGGTCAACTGGTGAAATGCGACTCTAGGCGGAAGACGGTCCAAAGAGGAGAACAAAATTAGGGTTGCTGCAATGAAGCAGTCGGCTGACGTCATCTGATAGGTGGGGTTTGGGATTGACCGACTAATCATTGATCAGATAATTTGTGTGTTCAACGCCTCGTCCTTCTTATGACATCACCAGGGAGCTCAGAGTAGCAACCCTACCTTATGATGTGCTGTTTGGTTTCTCTTCCGCTCACGGTGGCCTTTTTTGGCCTCGTTGGCTCATTCATGTGAATGTTGACTCACTCTTTAATAAGCTCGGTCAACTGCTGAAATGCGACTCTGAGCGGAAGATTGTACAAATAGGAGAACATAAGGTGGGTTGCTCTATTGAAGTAGCCGGATGGCGTCGTTTCATAAGTGGGGCTTGGACATGAACAATCATTGGTCAAATGCCTTATAGGTACAAAATCCCGCCCTTCTCATGACGTCACTCGGGCAACTCAGAGTAGCAACCCTACTTTATATTTTGCTGTTTGATTTCTCTTCCGCTCACGGAGGCCTTTTATGGCCTCTCTGGCTAGAAGACTCCTTATGGTAATCATAATAACAATAATAATAATAATAAAGCTCGGGCAAATGCTGAAATGCGACACTGAGCAGAAGACGGTCCAAACAGAACATAAGGATGACGTCACATGATTGGTGGCTCTTTGGCATGACCGACCAATCATTGATCTGGTTGTTTGTATATACAATACCCCGTCCTTTTCATGACGTCACTCGGGCAACTCAGAGTAGCACGCCTACCTTATGTTTTGCTGTTTGGATCCTCTTCCGGTCACGGTGGCCTTGTTTAGTTAGCCTCGCTGGATTATGTGAAATGACGACGGCTATATCCTGCTGAAATCGACTTTGAGCGGAAGACGGTCCAAACAGGTGAACATAAGATAGGGTTGCTGCGTTGAAGTTGTCGGCTGACGTCATCTGATAAGTGGGGTTTGGGATTGACCGACCAATCATTGATCAGATAATTTGTGGGTTCAGAGCTACGCCCTTCTCATGACATCATCCGGGAACTCAGAGAAGCAACCCTACCTTATGATGTCCTGTTTGGTTTCTCTCCCCCTTACGTCGCCTTTCTTGGCCTCGCTGGCTCATTCATATGAATGTTGACTCTTTAATAAGCTCGGTCAACAGCTGAAATGCGACTCTCTGCGGAAGACGGTCTAAAGAGAAGAACATAAGATAGGGTTGCTGCGTTGAAGTACCCGGTTGACGTCATCTGATAGGCGGGGCTTGGGTATAACGAATCATTGAACAGATACTATGTGGATTACAGAGCTCCACCCTCATGACGTCACCTTGGAGCTTTGAGTAGCTACCCTACCTTATGATGTGCTGTTTGGTTTCTCTTCCGCTCACGGTGGCCTTTCTTGGCCTCGCTGGCTCATTCATGTGAATGTTGACTCTTTAATAATCTCGGTCAACTGCTGAA
This sequence comes from Panulirus ornatus, assembly GCF_036320965.1. Lineage (NCBI taxonomy): Eukaryota > Metazoa > Arthropoda > Malacostraca > Decapoda > Palinuridae > Panulirus > Panulirus ornatus. Next base: position 5,316,187 of record NC_092283.1, read on the forward strand.
ATGTGACTCTGGGCGGAAAACGGTCCATATAGGAGAACATAAGTTAAAGTTGATGCATTGAAGTAGCCGGATGACGTCGTCTGATAGGTGGGGCTTGGACATGACCAATCGATTGGTCAGATGGTTTAGAGGTACAAGATTCCGCCCTTCTCATGACGTCACTTGGGCAACTCAGAGTAGCAACCCTACCGTATGTTGTGCTGTTTGATTCCTCATCCGCTCACGGTGGCCTTTCGTGGCCTCGTTAGCTCATTCATGTGAATGTCGACTCTTTAATTAGCCCGGTCAACTGCTGCAATGCGACTATGTGCGGAAGACGGTCCAAAAAGGAGAACATAAGGTAGGGGTGGTGTCGCATTTCTGCATTTGCTCGGGCTTTATTATTATTATTATTGTTATTATTATTACCATAAGGAGTCTTCTAGCCAGCGAGGCCAAGAAAGGCCTCCGTGAGCGGAAGAGAAATCAAACAGCACAATATAAAGTAGGGTTGCTACTCTGAGTTGTCCGAGTGACGTCATAAGAATTTTGTACCTATAAGGCATCTGACCAATGATTGGTCATGTCCAAGCCCCACCTATGAAACGACGTTCATCCGGCTACTTCAATGAAGCAACCCATCTTATGTTCTATTATTTGTACCGTCTACATCCCAGATTCGCATTTCAGCAGTTGACCGAGCTTATTAAAGAGCCGACATTCACATGAATGAGCCAGCGAGGCCAAGAAAGGCGACGTAAGGGGGAGAGAAATCAAACAGCACAATATAAAGTAGGGTTGCTACTCTGAGTTACCCGAGTGACGTCATGAGAAGAGCTGGGCTTTGAACACAAATTATCTGATCAATGGTTGGTCGGTAAGTTCCAAACCCCACCTATCATATGACGTCTTCCGGTTACTTCAACACACCAACCCTTCCTTATGTTCTCCTTTTTGGACCGTCTTCCGCCCATAATGGCATTGCAGCAACTGACCGAGCTTATTTAAAGAGTCGACATTCACATGAATGAGCCAGCGAGGCAGAGAAAGGCCACAGCGAGCCTAAGAGAAACCAAACAGGACATCATATGCGAGGGGTTGTATTCTGAGTTCAACGGTGACGTCATGACGGTGGAGCTCCGTAATCCACATAGTATGTGTCAAATGATTGGTTGTACCCAAGCCACGCCTATGAGATGACGTCAGCCGTGTACTTCAACGCAGCAACCCTATCTTATGTTCTCCTGTTTGGATAAAAGCAGGATAAAACCGCCGTCATTTCACATAATCCAGCGAGGCTAATTAAAAAAGGCCACCGTGAGCGGAAGAGGAACCAAACAGCACAACATAAGGTAGGGTTGCTACTCTGAGTTGCCTGAGTGACGTCATGAGAAGGGCGGGGTATCGTATATAGAAACAATCAGATCAATGATTGGTCGGTCATGCCCAAGAGCCAACTATCATATGACGTCATCCGGGTACTTCAATGCACCAACCCGACCTTATGTTCTGTTTGGAGCGTCTTCTGCTCAGTGTCGCATTTCAGCATTTGCCCGAGCTTTATTATTATTATTATTGTTATTATCATTACCATAAGGAGTCTTCTAGCCAGCGAGGCCAAGAAAGGCCTCCGTGAGCGGAAGAGAAATCAAACAGCGCAATATAAAGTAGGATTGCTACTCTGAGTTGCCCGAGTGACGTCATGAGATGGGCGGGATTTTGTACCTATAAAGCATTTGACCAATGATTGGTCATGTCCACGCCCCACCTATGAAACGACGTCATTCGGGTCCTTCAATAAAGCAACCCAACTTATGTTCTATTTGTACCGTCTTCTACCCAGAGTCGCATTTCACCAGTTGACCGAGTTTATTAAAGAGTGATTCAACTTTCACATGATTGAGCCAATGAGGTCAATTAAGGCCACCTTGAGCGGAAGAGAAACCAAACAGGACATCATAAGGTAGGCTTTCTACTCTCAGTTCCCGGGTGACGTCATGAAGGTGGAGCTCTGTAATCCACATAGCATGTGTTCAATGAATGGTTATACCCAGGCCCCGCCTATCAGTTGACGTCAGATGGTACTTCAACGCAGCAACCCTATCTTATGTTCTCCTGTTTAGACCGTAACTTCCGCACAGTGTCGCATTTCAGCAGGATAAGCCGACTTCATTTCACATAATCCAGCGAGGCCAAACAAGGCTACCGTGAGCGGAAGAGGAATCAAACAGCACAACATAAGGTAGGGTTGCTACTCTGAGGTACCCGGGTGACGTCATGAGAAATGCGGGGTTCGGAACCCATAAATTATCTGATCAATGATCGGTCGGAAAGTTCTAAACCCCACCTATCACATAACGTCATCCGGCTACTTCAACGCAGCAACCCTACCTTATGTTCTCCTATTTGGATTAGGACCGTCTTCCGCCCAGAGTCGCATATCAGCAGGTGACCGAGCTTATTAAAGAATCAACACTCACATGAATGAGCCAGCGAGGCCAAGAAAGGCGACGTAAGGGGGAGAGAAACCAAACAGGACATCATAAGGTAGGGTTGCTACTCTGAGCTCACGGATGACGTCATGAGAAGATCTAGGCTTTGAACACATGAATTATCTGATCAATGATTGGTCGATTGAGCCAATGAGGCCAATTAAGGCCACCGTGAGCGGAAGAGAAACCAAACAGGACATCATAAGGTAGGGTTGCTACTCTCAGTTCCCGTGTGACGTCATTAAGGTGGAGCTCTGTAATCCACATAGTATGTGTCCAATGATTGGTTATACCCAGTCCCCGCTTATCAGATGACGTCAGCCAGGTACTTCAACGAATTTCCCCGATTTTCTCATGACGTCATTCGGGTAACTCAGAGTAGCAACCCTACCTTATGTTGTGCTGTTTGATTCCTCTTCCGCTCACGGTAGCCTTGTTTGGCCTCGCTGGATTATGTGAAATGAGGGCGGCTTTATCCTGCTGAAATGCGACACTGTGCGGAAGACGGTCTAAACAGGAGAACATAAGATAGGGTTGCTGCGTTGAAGTACCATCTGACGTCATCTGATAGGCGGGGCCTGGGTATAACCATTCATTGAACATATGCTATGTGGATTACAGATCTCCACCTTCATGACGTCATCCGGGAACTGAGAGTGGAAACCCTACCTTATGATGTCCTGTTTGGTTTCTCTCCCCCTTATGTCGCCTTTCTTGGCCTCGCTGGCTCATTCTTGTGAATGTTGACTCTTTGATAAGCTCGGTCAACTGCTGAAATGCGACTTTGGGCGGAAGAGGGTCCAAACAGGAGAACATAAAGTAGGGTTGCTGCGTTGAAGTAGCCGGATGAGGTCATCTGATAAGTGAGGATTGGAATTGACCGACCAATCATTGATCAGATAATTTGTAGGTTCCGAACCCCGAATTTCTCAAGACGTCATTCGGGTAACTCAGAGTAGCAACCCTACCTTATGATGTGCTGTTTGGTTTCTCTTCCGCTCACGGTGGCCTTTTCTTGGCCTCGTTGGCTCATTCATGTGAATATTGTTGACTTACTCTTTAATAAGCTCGGTCAACTGCTGATATGCGACTCTGGGCGGAAGACTGTACAAATAGGAGAACATAAGGTGGGTTGCTCTATTGAAGTAGCCGGATGACGTCGTTTCATAGGTGGGGCTTGGACATGACCAATCATTGGTCAGATGCCTTATAGGTACAAAATCCGGCCCTTCTCATGACGTCACCCGGCCAACTCAGATTAGCAACCCTACTTTATATTGTGCTGTTTGATTTCTCTTCCGCTCACGGAGGCCTTTCCTTGCCTCGATGGCGGGAAGACTCCTTGTGGTAATAATAATAACAATAATAATAACAATAAAGCTCGGGCAAATGCTGAAATGCGACACTGAGCAGAAGACGCTCCAAACAGAACATAAGGTCGGGTTGGAGCTTTGAAATATCCGGATGACGTCATATGATAGGTGGTTCTTTTGCATGACCGACCAATCATCGATCAGATTGTTTGTATATACAACACCCCGCCCTTCTCATGACGTCACTCGGGCAACTCAGAGTACCAACCCTACTTTATGTTGTGCTGTTTGGTTCCTCTTCCGGTCACGGTGGCCTTGTTTAGTTAGCCTCGCTGGAATATGTCAAATGACGGCGGCTTTATCCTGCTGAAATGCGACTCTGAGCTGAAGACGGTCCAAATAGGAGAACATAAGATAGGGTTGCTGCGTTGAAGTTGTCGGCTGACATCATCTGATAGGTGGGGTCCGGGAATGACCGACCAATCATTGATCAGATAATTTTAGGGTTCAGAGCCCCGCCCTCCTCATGACATCATCCGGGAGCTCAGAGAAGCAACCATACCTTATGATGTCTGCTTGGTTTCCCTTCCGCTCACGGTGGCCTTTCTTGGCCTCGTTGGCTCGTTAATACATGTGAATGTCGACTCTTTAATAAGCTCGGTCAACTACTGCAATGCGACTATTGGTGGAAGACTGTCAAAAAAGAACATAAGGTAGGGTTGGTGTGTTGATGTATTCGGATAACGTCATGTGATAGGTGGGGTTTGGAACTTACCGACCAATCATTGATCAGATAATTTATGTGTTCAAAGCCCAGTTCTTCTCATGACGTCAACCGGGAGCTCAGAGTAGCAACCCTACCTTATGATGTCCTGTTTGGTTTCGCTCCCCCTTACGTCGCCTTTCTTGGCCTCGCTGGCTCATTCTTGTGAATGTTGACTCTTTGATAAGCTCGGTCAACTGCTGAAATGCGACTTTGGGCGGAAGACGGTCCAAACAGGAGAACATAAAGTAGGGTTCCAGCGTTGAAGTAGCCGTATGACGTCATCTGATAGGTGGGGATTGGAATTGACCGACCAATCATTGACCAGATAATTTGTACGTTCCGAACCCCGCCTTTCTCGTGACGTCACCCGGGTACCTCAGAGTAGCAACCCTACCTTATGATGTGCTGTTTGATTCCTCTTCCGCTCACGGTAGCCTTGTTTGGCCTCGCTGGATTATGTGAAATGAAGGCGCCTTTATCCTGCTGAAATGCGACTCTGAGCGGAAGACGGTCTGAACAGGAGAGCATAAGATAGGGTTGCTGCGTTGAAGTACCTGGCTGACGTCATCTGATAGGCGGGGCCTGGGTAACCAATCATTGGAAACATACTGTGTGGATTATAGAGCTCCACCCTCATGACGTCACCCGGGAGCTCAGAGTAGCAACCTTACCTTATGATATTCTGTTTGGTTTCTCTTCCGCTCACGGTGGCCTTAATTGGCCTCATTGGCTCAATCATGTGAATGTTGATTCTTTGATAAGCTCGGTCAACTAATGAATTGCGATTATGGGCGAAAGACGGTGCAAAAAGGAGAACATAAGGTAGGGTTGGTGTGTTGAAGTACCCGGAAGACGTCATCTGATAGGTGGGGTTTGGAACTTACCGACCATCCATTGATCAGATAATTTGCGCGTTCACAGCCCCGCTCTTCTCATGACGTTATCCGGGAGCTCAGAGTAGCAACACTACCTTACGATGTCCTGTTTGGTTTCTCTTCCCCTCACGTCGTCTTTCTTTGCCTCGCTGGCTAATTCATGCAAATATGTTGACTCTTTAATAAGGTAGGTCAACTGCTGAATTGCGAATTTGGGCGGAAGACGGTCCAAATAGGAGAACATAAGGTAGGGTTGCTGCGTTGAAGTATCCGGATGACGTCGTCTGATAGGTGGTGCTTCGACATGACCAATCGATTGGTCAGATGGTTTATAGGTACAAAATCCCGCCCTTCTCATGACGTCACTCGGGCAACCCAAAGTAGCAACGGTACCTTATGTTGTGCTGTTTGATTCCTCTTCCGCTCACGGTGGCCTTGTTTAGCCTCGCTAGATTACGTAAAATGACGGCGGCTTTATCCTGCTAAAATGCGACTCTGAGCGGAAGACGGACCAAACAGGAGAACATAAGGTAGTTTTTGTTTGTTGAAGTACCCTGATGACGTCATCTGATAGATGGGGCCTGGGACTTACTGACCAATCATTGATCAGATAATTTGTGGGTTCAGAGCCAAGCCGTTCTCATGACGTCACCCGGGAGCTCAGAGTAGCAACCCTACCTTATGATGTCCTGTTTGGTTTCTATTCTGCTCACGGTGGCCTTTTCTTGGCCTCGTTGGCTCATTCATATGAATATTGTTGACTTACTCTTTAATAAGCTCGGTCAACTGCTGAAATGCGACTCTGGGCGGAAGACTGTACAAATAGGAGAAAATATGGTGGGTTGCTCTATTGAAGTAGCCGGATGACGTCGTGTCATAGGTGGGGCTTGGACATGACCAATCCTTGGTCAGATGGTTTATAGGTACAAAATCCCGCCCTTCTCATGACGTCACTCGGCCAACTCAGAGTAGCAACCCTACTTTATATTGTGCTGTTTGATTTCTCTTCCGCTCACGGAGGCCTTTCTTTGCCTCGATGGCCGTAAGACTCCTTATGGTAATAATAATAACAATAATGACAATAATAAAGCTCCGGCAAATGCTGAAATGCGACACTGAGCAGAAGACGCTCCAAACAGAACATAAGGTCGGGTTGGTGCATTGAAGTACCCGGATGACGTCATATGATAGGTGGTTCTTGGGCATGACGGACTAATCATCGATCAGATTGTTTGTATATCGAATACCCCGCCCTTCTCATGACGTCACTCGGGCAACTCAGACTAGCAACCCTACCTTATGTTGTGCTGTTTGGTTCCTCTTCCGGTAATGGTGGCCTTGTTTAGTTAGCCTCGCTGGATTATATAAAATGACAGCGCCTTTATCCTGCTGAAATGCGACTCTATGCAGAGGACGGTCCAAACAGGAGAACATAAGATAGGGTTGCTGCGTTGAAGTTGTCGGCTGAGTTCATCTGATAGATGGGGTTTGAACTTACCGACCAATCATTGATCAGATAATTTATGTGTTCAAAGCCCAGCTCTTGGAATTGACCGACCAATCATTGATCATATAATTTGCGGGTTCCGAACCCCACCTTTCTCATGACGTCATCTGGGTACCTCAGAGTAGCAAACCTACCTTATGTTGTGCTGTTTGATTCCTCTTCCGCTTACGGTAGCTTTGTTTGGCCTCGCTGGATTATGTGAAATGAAGGCGCCTTTATCCTGCTGAAATGCGACACTGTGCGGAAGACGGTCTAAACAGGAGAACATAAGATAGGGTTGCTGCGTTGAAGTACCTGGCTGACGTCATTTGATAGGCGGGGCCTGGGTATATCCAATCATTAGACACATACTATGTGGATTACGGAGCTCCACCCTCATGACGTCACCCGGGAATTCAGAGTAGCAACCCTACCTTATGATGTCCTGTTTGGTTTCTCCTCCGCTCACGGTGGCCTTACTTGGCCTCTCTGGCTCAATCATATGAATGTTGACTCTTTGATAAGCTCGGTCAACTACTGAAATGCGATTCTGTGTGGAAGACAGTCCAAACAGAACATAATTAGGTTTGCTGCAATGAAGTAGTCGGCTGACGTCATCTGATAGGGGGGGGGGTTTGGGATTGACCGACCAATCATTGATCAGATAATTTGTGTGTTCAGCGCCACGCCCTTCTCATGTCATCACCCAGGAGCACAGAGTAGCAACCCTACCTTATGATGTACTGTTTGGTTTCTCTTCCGCTCACGGTGGCCTTTTCTTGGCCTCGTTGGCTCATTCATGTGAATGTTGACTCATTCTTTAATAAGCTCGGTCAACTGCTGAAATGCGACTCTGGGCGGAAGACGGTACAAATAGGAGAACATAAGGTGGGTTGCTCTATTGAAGTAGCCGGATGACGTCGTTTCATAGGTGGGGCTTAGACGTGACCAGTCATTGGTCAGATGCCTTATAGGTACAAAATCCCGCCCTTCTCATGACGTCACTCGGGCAACTCAGAGTAGCAACCCTACTTTCTATTGTGCTGTTTGATTTCTCTTCCGCTCACTGAGGCCTTTCTTGGCCTCGCTGGCTAGAAGACTCCTTATGGTAATAATAATAACAATAATAATAATAATAAAGCTCGGGCAAATGCTGAAATGCGACACTGAGCAGAAGACGCTCCAAACAGAACATAAGGATGACGTCATATGATAGGTGGCTCTTGGGCATGATCGACCAATTATTGATCAGATTGTTTGTATATACAATACCCTGCCCTTCTCATGATGTCACTCGGGTATCTCAGAGTAGCAACCCTACCTTATGATGTGCTGTTTGCTTTCTCTTCCACTCACGGTGGCCTTACTTGGCCTCATTGGCTCAATCATGTAAATGTTGACTCTTTGATAAGCTCGGTCAACTGGTGAAATGCGACTCTAGGCGGAAGACGGTCCAAACAGTAGAACAAAATTAAGGTTGCTGCAATGAAGTAGTCGGCTGACGTCATCTGATATATGGGGTTTGGGATTGACCGACCAATCATTGATCAGATAATTTGTGTGTTCAGCGCCCCGCCCTTCTCATGACATCACCCGGGAGCTCAGAGTAGCAACCCTACCTTATGATGTGCTGTTTGGTTTCTCTTCCGCTCACGGTGGCCTTTTCTTGGCCTCGTTGGCTCATTCATGTGAATGTTGACTCACTCTAACAAGCTCGGTCAACTGCTGAAATGCGACTTTGGGCGGAAGACGGTACAAATAGGAGAACATAAGGTGGGTTGCTCTATTGAAGTAGCCGGATGACGTCGTTTCATAGGTGGGGCTTGGACATGACCAATCATTGGTCAGATGCCTTATAGGTACAAAATCCCGCCCTTCTCATGACGTCACTCGGGCAACTCAGAGTAGCAAACTTACTCTTTATAGTGCTGTTTGATTTCTCTTCCGCTCACGGAGGCCTTTATTGGCCTCGCTGGCTAGAAGACTCCTTATGGTAATAATAATAACAATAATAATAATAATAACGCTCGGGCAAATGCTGAAATGCGACACTGAGCAGAAGACGCTCCAAACAGAACATATGGATGACGTCATATGATAGGTGGCTCTTGGGCAAGACCGACCAATCATTGATCAGATTGTTTGTATATACAATACCACGCCCTTCTCATGACGTCACTCGGGATCTCAGAGTAGCAACCCTACATTATGATGTCCTGTTTGGTTTCTCTTCCGCTCACGGTGGCCTTTCTTGGCCTCGTTAGCTCGCTCATACATGTGAATGTCGACTCTTTAATAAGCTCGGTCAACTACTGCAATGCGACTATGGGCGGAAGACCGTCAAAAAAGGAGAACAGATATTGATGCATTACGGAAGGTCAGTTATTTCGCTTGTCACCGGTTAAGCCGAGGCAATGAAATATTTGTATCATGTATAGGTTAATAAAAGATTACAAACTACGGCCATAATGTTCCAATATTTTCCTCCAAAGAAACTTTACATATACTACTTCTGGTTATTTGTTCATATTCCTTTTTCCTTTATTCTGATGGACTTCTGTGTGGTATTAGGCTGTTCTGATGGACTTCTGTGTGGTATTAGGTTATTCTGATGGACCGAGTTGGAGTGTTGAAGTATTCGGATGACGTCATATGATAGGTGGGGTTTGAAACTTACCGACCAATCATTGATCAGACAATTTATGTGTTCAAAGCCCAGCTCTTCTCATGACGTCACCCGGGAACTCAGAGTAGCAAACCTACCTTAAGATGTCCTGTTCGGTTTCTCTTCCGCTCATGGTGGCCTTACTTGGCCTCACTGGCTCAATCATATAAATGTTTACTCTTTGATAAGCTCAGTCAACTACTGAAATACGACTCTAGGCAGAAGACGGTCCAAACAGGAGAACATAATTAGTGTCGCTGCTATTAAGTAGTCGGCTGACGTCATCTGATAGGTGGGGTTTGGGATTGACCGACCAATCATTGATCAGATAATTTGTGTGTTTAGCGCCCCGCCCTTCTCATGACATCACCCGGGAGCTCAGAGTAGCAACCCTACCTTATGATGTGCTGTTTGGTTTCTCTTCCGCTCACGGTGGCCTTTCTTGGCCTCGTTGGCTCGCTCATACTAGTGAATGTCGACTCTTTAATAAGCTCGGTCAACTACTGCAATGCGACTATGGGCGGAAGACGGTCAAAAAAGGAGAGCATGAGGTAGGGTTGGTGTGTTGAAGTATTCGGATGACGTCATCTGATAGGTGGGGTTTGGAACTTACCGACCAACCATTGATCAGATAATTTATGTGTTCAGAGCCCCGCTGTTCTCATGACGTCACCCGGGAGGTCAGAGTAGCAACTCTACCTTATGATGTCCTGTTTTGTTTCTCTTCCCGTCACGTCGTCTTTCTTTCCCTCGGTGGCTGATTCATGGAAATGTTGACTCTTTAATAAGCTCGGTCAACTGCTGAAATGCGACTCTGGGCGGAAGACGGTCCAAATAGGAGAACATAAGGTAGGGTTGCTGCGTTGAAGTAGCCGGATGACGTCGTCTGATAGGTGGGGTTTGGAACTTACCGACCAATCATTGATGAGATAATTTCAAAGCCCCGCTCTTCTCATGACGTCACTTGGGAGCTAAGAGTAGCAACCCTATCTTGTGATTTCCTGTTTGGTTTCTCTCCCCCTTACGTCGCCTTTCTTGGCCTCGCTGGCGCATTCAGGTGAATGTTGACTCTTTAATAAGCTCGGTCAACTGCTGAAATGCGACTCTGGGCGGAAAACGGTCCAAATAGGAGAACATAAGGTAGTGTTGATGCGTTGAAGTAGCCGAATGACGTTATCTGATAGGTGGGGTTTGGAACTTACCGACCAACCATTGATCAGATAATTTATGGGTTCCGAACCCCGCCTTTCTCATGACGCCACCCGGGTACCTCAAAGTAGCAACCCTACCTTATGTTGTGCTGTTTGATTCCTCTTCCGCTCACGGTAGCCTTGTTTGGCCTCGCTGGATTATGTGAAATGAAGGCGCCTTTATCCTGCTGAAATGCGACTCTGAACGGAAGACGGTCTAATCAGAACATAGGATAGGGTTACTGCGTTGATGTACCTGGCTGATATCATCTAATAGGCGGGGCCTGGGTATAACAATCATTGGATACATACTATGTGGATTACAGAGCTCCACCTTCATGCCGTAACCCGGGAACTGCGAGTAGCAACCCTACCTTATGATGTGCTGTTTAGTTTCTCTTCCGCTCACGGTGGCCTTAATTGGCCTCATTGGGTCAATCATGTGAATGTTGACTCTTTGATAAGTTCGGTCAACTGCTAAAATGCGACTCTGGGCGGAATACGGTACAAATATTAGAACATAAGATGTGTTGCTCTATTGAAGTAGCCGGATGACGTCGTTTCATAGGTGGGGTTTGGACATGACCAATCATTGGTCAGATGCCTTATAGGTACAAAATCCCGCCCTTCTCTTGACGTCATTCGGGCAACTCAGAGTAGCAACCCTACTTTATATTGTGCTGTTTGATTTCTCTTCCGCTCACGGAGGCCTATTTTGGCCTCGCTGGCTAGAAGACTCCTTATGGTAATAATAATAAGAATTATAATAATAATAATAAAGCTCGGGCAAATGCTGAAATGCGACACTGAGCAGAAGACGCTCCAAACAGAACATAAGGTCGGGTTGGTGCATTAAAGTACCCGGATGACGTCATATGATAGGTGGCCCTTGGGTATGACCGACCAATTATTGATCAGATTGTTTTTATATACAATACCCCGCTCTTTCCATGACGTCACTCGGGCAACTCAGAGTAGCAACCCTACCTGATGTTGTGCTGTTTGGTTCCTCTCCCGGTCACTGTGGCCTTGTTTAGTTAGCCTCGCTGGATAATGTGAAATGACGGCGGATTTATCCTGCTGAAATGCAACTCTGAGCGGAAGACGGTCCAAACAGGAGAACATAAGATAGGGTTGCTGCGTTGAAGTTGTCAGCTGACGTCATCTGATAGGTGGGGTTTGGGATTGACCGACCAATCATTGATCAGATAATTTGTGTGTTCAGAGCCCCGCCCTTCTCATGACATCACCCGGGAGCTCAGAGTAGCAACCGTACCTTATGATGTCCTGTTTGGTTTCTCTTCCACTCACGGTAGCCTTTTCTTGGCCTCGTTGGCTCATTGATGTGAATGTTGACTCTTTAATGAGCTCGGTCAACTGTTGAAATGCGACTTTGGGAGGAAGACGGTACAAACAGGAGAACATAAGGTGGGTTGCTCTATTGAAGTAGCCGGATGACGTCGTTTCATAGGTGGTGCTTGGACATGACCAATCATTGGTCAGATGCCTTATAGGTACAAAATCCCGCCCTTCTTATGACGTCACTCGGGCAACTCAGAGTAGCAACCCTACCTTATGTTGTGCTGTTTGGTTCATCTTCCGGTAACGGTGGCCTTGTTTAGTTAGCCTCGCTGGATTATGTGAAATGACGGCGGCTTTATCCTCCTGAAATGCGACTCTGAGCGGAAGACGGTCCAAACAGGAGAACATAAGATAGGGTTGCTGCGTTGAAGTTGTCAGCTGACGTCATCTGATAGGTGGGGTTTGGGATTGACCGACCAATCATTGACCAGATAATTTGTGGGTTCAGAGCCCCGCCCTTCTCATGACACCATCCGGGAGCTCAGAGTAGCAACCCTACCTTATGATGTGCTGTTTGGTTTCTCTTCCACTCATGGTGGCCTTTCTTGGCCTCGCTGTCTCGCTCATACATGTGAATGTCGACTCTTTAATAAGCTCGGTCAACTACTATAATGCGACTATGGGTAGAAGACGGTCAAAAAACGAGAAGATAAGGTAGGGTTGGTGTGTTGACGTATTCGGATAACGTCATCTGATAGGTGGGGTTTGGAACTTACCGACCAATCATTGATCAGACAATTTATTGTTCAAAGCCCAGCTCTTCTCATGACGTCACCCGGGAGCTCAGAGTAGCAACCCTACCTTATGATGTGCTGTTTGGTTTCTCTCCCCCTTACGTCGCCTTTCTTGTCCTCGCTGGCTCATTCATGTGAATGTTGACTCTTTAATAAGCTCGGTCAACTGCTGAAATGCGACTCTGGGCGGAAGACGGCCCAAATAGGAGAACATAAGTTAGGGTTGATGCGTTGAAATAGCCGGATGACGTTATCTGATAGGTGAGGATTGGAATTGACCGACCAATCATTGATCAGATAATTTATGGGTTCCGAACCCCGCCTTTCTCATGACGTCACCCGGGTACCTCAGAGAAGCAATCCTACCTTATGTTGTACTATTTTATTCCTCTTCCGCTCACGGTAGCCTTGTTTGGCCTCACTGGATTATGTGAAATGACGGCGGCTTTATCCTGCTGAAATGCGACTCTGAACGGAAGACGGTCCAAACAGGAGAACATAAGATAGGGTTGCTGCGTTGAAGTACATGGCTGACGTCATCTGATATGCGGGACCTGGGTATAACCAATCATTGGACACATACTATGTGGATTACAGAGCTCCACCATCATGACGACACCCGGGAAATCAGAATACAACCCTACCTTATGATGTTCTGTTTGGTTTCGCTCCCGCTCACGGTGGCCTTTCTTGGCCTTGCTGGCTCATTCATGTGAATGTTGACTCTTTGATAAGCTCGGTCAACTGCTGAAATGTGACTCTGGGCGGAAGACGGTCCAAACAGGAGAACATAAGGTAGGGTTGCTGCGTTGAAGTATCCTGCTGACGTCGTGTGATAGGTGGGGCTTGGACATGACCAATCATTGGTCAGATGGTTTATAGGTACAAAATCCCGCCCTTCTCATGACGTCACTCGGGCAACTCAAAGTAGCAACCGTACCTTATGTTGTGCTGTTTGATTTCTCTTCCGCTCACGGTGGCCTTGTTTAGCCTCGCTAGATTACGTAAAATGACGGCGGCTTTATCCTGCTAAAGTGGGACTCTGAGCGGAAATGTGACTCTGAGCAGAAGACGGTCCAAACAGAACATAAGATAGTTTTGGTTTGTTGAACTACCCTGATGACGTCATCTGATAGGTGGGGCCTGGGACTTACCGACCAATCATTGATCAGATAATTTGTGGGTTCAGAGCCAAGCCGTTCTCATGACGTCACCCAGGGAGCTCAGACTAGCAACCCTACCTTATGTTGTGCTGTTTGGTTCCTCTTCCGCTCACGGTAGCCTTGTTTGGCCTCGCTGGATTATGTGAAATGACGACGGCTTTATCCTGCTGAAATGCGACTCTGAGCGGAAGACGGTCCAAAAAGGAAAACATAAGACAGTGTTGCTTCGTTGAAGTACCCGGCTGAGGTCATCTTATAGGCGGGGCCTGGGTATAACCAGTCATTGGATACATACTATGTGGATTACAGAGCTTCACCCTCATGAACTTCACCCAATTAAATCCGCTAAATTAAAAACATTTACCGACAAATGTTGTCCCACGACTGCTCCCGCCAAATGGTTTCCGCGCCAGTTGTATGCTCATCCTACGATCCCGCTTAATTTGCCGCCAAATTGCCCATTATTACCCAATTAGCACCTTTTCAATAGTTTGTACCGCTGAGAACGATGGTGTACGTCGCATACAATAGCTACCCTACCTTATGATGTCCTGTTTGGTTTCTCTTCTGCTCACGGTGGCCTTACTTGGGTTCACTGGATCAACCATGTGAATGTTGACTCGGTCAACTACTGAAAGGCGACAGAACATAATTAGGGTTGCTGCAATGAAGTAGTCGGCTGACGTCATATGATAGGAGGGGTTTGGGATTGACCGACCAATCATTGATCAGATAATTTATGTGTTCAGCGCCCCACCCTTCTCATGACATTATCCGGGAGCTCAGAGTAGCAACCATACCTTATGATGTCCACTTTGGTTTCTCTTCCGCTCACTGTGGCCTTTTCTTGGCCTTGTTGGCTCATTCATGTGAATGTTGACTTACTCTTCAATAAGCTCGGTCAACTGCTGAAATGCTACTCCGTGCGGAAGACGGTACAAATAGGAGAACATAAGGTGGGTTGCTCTATTGAAGTAGCCGGATGATGTCGTTTCATAGGTGGGGCTTGGACATGACCAATCATTGGTCAGATGCCTTATAGGTACAAAATCACGCCCTTCTCATGACGTCACTCAGGCAACTCAGAGTAGCAACCCTACTTTATATTGTGCTGTTTGATTTCTCTTCCGCTCACGGACGCCTTTCTTGGCCTCGCTGGCTAGAAGACTCCTTATGGTAATAATAATAACAATAATAATAATAATAAAGCTCGGGCAAATGCTGAAATGCGACACTGAGCAGAAGACGCTCCAAACAGAACATAAGGATGACGTCACATGATAGGTGGCTCTTGGGCATGACCGACCAATCATTGATCAGATTGTTTGTATATACAATACCCCGCCCTTTTCATGACGTCACTCGGGCAACTCAGAGTAGCAACCCTACCTTATGTTGTGCTGTTTGGTTCCTCTTCCGGTCACGGTGGCCTTGTTTAGTTAGCCTCGCTGGATTATGTGAAATGACGGCAGCTTTATCCTGCTGAAATGCTACTCTGAGCTGAAGACGGTCCGAACAGGAGAACATAAGATAGGGTTGCTGCGTTGAAGTTGTCGGCTGACGTCATCTGATAGGTGGGGTTTGTGATTGACCGACCAATCATTGATCAGATAATTTGTGGGTTCAGAGCTCCGCCCTTCTCATGACACCATCCGGGAGCTCAGAGTAGCAACCCTACCTTATGATGTGCTGTTTGGTTTCTCTTCCGCTCATGGTGGCCTTTCTTGGCCGCGTTGGCTCGCTCATACATGTGAATGTCGACCCTTTAATAAGCTCGGTCAACTACTACAATGCGACTATGGGTGGAAGACGGTCAAAAAACGAGAAGATAAGGTAGGGTTGGTGTGTTGACGTATTCGGATAACGTCATCTGATAGGTTGGGTTTGGAACTTACCGACCAATCATTGATCAGATAATTTATGTGTTCAAAGTCCAGCTCTTCTCATGACGTCACTCGGGAGCTCAGAGTAGCAGCCCTACCTTATGATGTACTGTTTGGTTTGTCTTCTGCTCACGGTGGCCTTACATGGCCTCATTGGCTCAATCATGTGAATGTTGACTCTTTGATAAGCTCGGTCAACTACTGAAATGCCACTCTAGGCGGAAGACGGTCCAAACAGGAGAACATAATTAGGGTGGTTGCAATGAATTTGTCGGCTGACGTCATCTGATAAGTGGGGTTTGTAATTGACCGACCTATCATTGATCAGATAATTTGTGTGTTCAGCGCCCCGCCCTTCTCATGACATCATCCGGGAGCTCAGAGTAGCAACCATACCTTATGATGTCCACTTTGGTTTCTCTTTCGCTAACGGTGGCCTTAATTGGCCTCATTGGCTCAATCATGTGAATGTTGACTCTTTGATAAGCTCGGTCATCTACTGAAATGCGACTCTGGGTGGAAGACGGTCCAAGCAGAAGAACATAAGATAGGGTTGCTGCGTTGAAGTACCGGCTGATGTCATCTGATAGGCGTGGCCTGGGTACAACCAATCATTGGACACATACTATGTGATTAAAGGCTCACCTAGACGTCACCGGAAAAACAGGGTGACCTCCTTAGATTCTGTTTTGGGTTTTTCCCTTCCTTGCAGTGGCCTTTTTTGGCCTAAGGCCCCTCATTGAATTGATCTTTAAATGGGCAAAACCCGAATTCGTTTGGGGAAGACGGTCCCAAAAGGAGAACATAATTGGTTTGTGAAGAACTGACGTCATGTAGGGGGGTTTTGGGGGTTTTCCGAAACATTGATCAGATAATTTTGTGTTCACGCCCCGCCCTTTCATGAACACACCCGGGGGTCAAGTCAACCCACCTTATGATGTCCGTTTGGGTTTTCTTATTCCCCTACCTTTTTTTCCCCCGTTTGGGTATTCATGGAATGTTGACTCTTTTAAAAAGCTCGTCAACTGCTGAAATGCGACTCTGGGCGGAAGACGGTCCAAATAGGAAAGAACATAAGGAAGGGTTGCTGCGATTGAAGTAGCCGGATGACGTCGTCAGATATTGGGGTTTGGAACTTACCGACCAATCATTGATGAAGATAATTTCAAAGCCCCGCTCTTCTCATGACGTCACTTGGGAGCCTAAGAGTAAGCAAACCCTAATCTTGTGATTTTCGCTGATTGGATTTCTCTCCCCTTACGGTCGCCTTTCCATGCCTCGCTGGCGCAATCATGTGGATGTGACTTCTTTAATAAGCTCGGCAACTGCTGAAAATACGACTCAGGGCGGAAAAACGGTCCAAACTAGAGAACATAAGTAGTGTTGATGCGTTGAAGTATCCGAATGACGTTAACTGATAGGTGGAGGTTTGGAACTTACCGACCCAACCAATTGTCAGATAATTTATTGGTTTTCCGAAACCCCGCCTTTCTCTCATGCCGTCCACCCGGTACCTCAAAGTAAGCAACCCTACCTTATGTTGTGCTGTTTGAATTCCTCTTCCGCTCACGGTAGCCTTGTTTGGCCTCGCTGGATTATGTGAAATGAAGCTCCTTTATCCTGCTGTAAATTCGACTCTGAACGAAGACGGTCAATCAAACATAGTATATGGTTACTGCGTTGATTACCTGGCTGATATCAACTAATCTGCGGGGCCTGGGTATAACAATCATTGGATACATACTAAGTGGGGATTAACAGAGCTCCACCTTCATATGCCGTTAAAAACCCGGGAACTGCGAGTAGCAACCCTACTTATGATGTGCTGTTTAGTTTTTCTCTTTGTGGGGGTCTCTTCCGCTCACGGTGGCCTTAATTGGCCTCATTTAGTTTCAATCAAGTGAATGTTGACTCTTTTTGAATAAGTTCGGATCAAAACTGCTAAAATGCGACTCTGGGCGGAATACGGTAACAAAAATTATAACATAAGATGTTGTTGCACTATTGAGTAGACCGGATACGTCGATTCATAGTGGGGTTTGGACATGACCAATCATTGGTCAGATGCAGTATAGGTACAAAATCCCGCCCTTTCTCCTTGACGTCATTCGGGCAACTCAGAGTAGCAACCCTACTTTATATTGTTGCTGTTTGATTTCTCTCCCTCACGGAGGCCTAATTTGGCCTCGCTGGCTAGAAAACTCCTTATGGTTAATAATAATAAGAATTATAATACTAATAATAAAGCTCCGGCCAAATGCTGAAAAGCGACACTGAGCAGAAGACGCTCCAAACAGAAAATAAAGGTCCGGTTTGTGGCATTAAAGTACCCGGATGGACATCATATGAATAGGTGCCCTTGGGTATGAGACCCGACAATAATGATCAGATTTTTTTTATAACAATACCCCGCACTTTCCCCATGACGTCCACTCGGCAACTCAAGTAGCACCCTACCTGATGTTGGCTTGTTATGGTTCCTCTCACGGTCACTGTGCCTTGTTTAGTTTAGCCTAATCGCTGAAATGTGAAATGTATACGGCGATTATCCTGCTGAAATGCAACTCTGAGCGGAAGACGGCCCAGAACAAGAGAACATAAGATAGGGTTGCTGCGTTGAAGTTGTCACTGACGTCAACAGATAGGTAGGGGTTTGATTGGAACCGACCAATCAGTGTGATCAATTAATTTTGTGAGATCAGACCCAGCCCTTCTCATGACATCACCCGGAGCTCAGAGTAGCAACCGTACCTTATGATGGTCCTGTTTGGTTCTCTTTACCACTCACGGTAGCCATTCTGCCTCGTTGGCTCCATTGATGTGAATGTTAGACTCATTTAATGAGCATCGGGTCCAACTGTTGAAATGCGACTTTGGGAGTAAGACGGTACAAACAGGAGAACATAAGGTGGGTTTGCTCAATTGAAGTAAGCCGGATGACGTTCGTTACATAGGTGGTCTTTGGAACATGACCAATCATTGGTCCAGATGCCTTATAGGTACAAAATCCCGCCCTTCTTATGACGTCACACGGGCAACTCAGAGTATCATCCCCTACTCTTATTTTGCTGTTTTTGGTTCATCTTCCGGTAACGGTGGCCTTGTTTAGTTAGCCTCGCTGGATTAGTGAAATTACGGCGGCTTTTATCCTTCCTGAAAAGCGACCTCTTGCGAAGACGGTCCCCCAAAACAGAGAACATAATATAGGGATGCTGCGTTGAAGTTGTCGCTGACGTCATCTGATAGGTGGGGTTTGGGATGTTGACCGACCAATCATTGACCAGAATAAATTGTGGTTCAGAGCCCCCCCTTTTCATGACACCATCCTGGAGCTCAGATTAGCAACCGTACCTTATGATGTCTGTTTGGTTTCTCTTCCACTCCTGGTGGCCTTTCTTGGCCTCGCTGTCTCCGCTCAACATGTGAATTTCGACTCTTAATAAGCTCGGTCAACTACTATAATGCGACAATGGGTAGAAGACGGTCCAAAAAACGAGAAGATAAGGTAGGGTTGGTGTGTTGACGTATTCGGATAACGTCATCTGATAGGTGGGGTTTGAACTACGACCAACTCAAAGATCAGACAATTTTATAGATCAAAAAGCCCACTCTTCTCATGACTCACCCGGGAGCTCAGAGAAGCAATCCCAAACCTTAAGATTTGCTGTTAGGTTTCTCTCCCCCTTACGTCGCCTTTCTTGTCCACGCTGGCTCATACATGTGAATTTGACTCTTAATAAGCGCGGTCAAACCTGCTGAAATTGCGACTCTGTGCGGAAAGACGGGCCCAAATAGGAGAACATGAAGTTAGTGTTTGGATGCTTTGAAATAGCCGAATGGACGTTATCCTGATAGGTGAGGATTTGAATTGACCGATCCAATCATTGAAACCAGATAATTTATATGGGTACCGAAACCCCCAGCCTTTCTCATGACGTCACCGGGTACCTTCAGAGAAGCCAATCCTAACCTTATGTGTACGATTTTATCCTCTTCAGCTCACGGTAGCCTTGTTTTGCACTCACAGGACTATGTGAAATGACGGCGGCTTTATCCTGCTGAAATGCGGACTCTGAACGGAAGACGGACCAAACCGAGAACATAAAAAGGGTTGCTGCGTTGAAGTACATGGCTGACGTCATCTGATATGCTGGACCTGGTATAAACCAAATCGGGGGGGTGGGGGTTCCCCAAATGTTTTTTTGTTTTGTGGGGGGCCTTACATGGCCCATTGGTTTAATCATGTGAATGTTGACTCTTTGATAAGCTCGGTCAACTATAAAAATGCCACTCTAGGCGGAAGACGGTCCAAACAGGAGAACAAATTAGGGTGGTTGCAATAAATTTTGTCGGTGACGTCATCTGTAAGTGGGGTTTGTAATTGACCGCCCTTTCATTGATCAATAATTTGGGGTTTTCAGCGCCCCCCCTTCTCATAAACCCGGGGCTCGATAGCACCAACCTTATGATGTCCATTTGGTTTCTCTTTTCGCTAACGGGGGCCCTTTAAATTTGGGCCCATTGGTAAATCATGTGAATGTGACTTTTTGAAAACCCGGGTTATTACTGAAATGCGACTTGGGGGGAAGAGGTCCCAAGCAGAAGAACAAAAGAGGGGGTTGTGCGTTGAAGCCCGGTGATTATCTGATAGGCGTCCCCTGGGTACAACCAATCTTGGACACATACTATGTGTTTACGGGCTCCCCCCTTAAGACTCCCCCGGGAACCCCAGATAAACCTTTTCTTCGATTCCTTTTGGTTTCTCTTAGGCTTGCAGTGGCCTTTCTTGGCCTCACGGCCCATTCATTGAAGTCGACTTTAAGAAGCTCGCGCGCGAATTTGTTATGGGCGATAGACGGTGCAAAAAGGGGAACATAAGGGGGTTGTGTGTTTTAAAAAACCGGAAGACGTCATCGTGGTGGGGGTTTGGGAACTTACCGACCAACCATTGATCAGATAATTTGGGTTTTTAAGCCCCCCCTCTTCTCATGACGTTTTCCGGGAGCTCAGGGAGCAACCCTACCTTATGATGTCCTGTTTGGTTTCTCTTCCACTTACGGTAGCCTTTTCTTGGCCTCGTTGGCTCATTCATGTGAATGTTGACTCTTTAATAAGCTCGGTCAACTGCTGAAATGCGACTTTGGGAGGAAGACGGTACAAATAGGAGAACATAAGTTAGGGTTGATGCGTTGAAATAGCCGGTGGGGATAGGTGGGGATTGGAATTGACCGACCAATCATTGATCAGATAATTTATGGGTTCCGAGCCCCGCCCTTCTCATGACGTCACACGGGTACCTCAGAGTAGCAACCCTACCTTATGTTGTGCTGTTTGATTCCTCTTCCGCTCACGGTAGCCTTGTTTGGCCTCGCTGGATTATGTGAAATGACGGCGGCTTTATCCTGCTGAAATGCGACTCTGAACGGAAGACGGTCCAAACAGGAGAACATAAGATAGGGTTGCTGCGTTGAAGTACACGGCTGACGTCATCTGATATGCGGGACCTGGGTATAACCAATCATTGGACACATACTATGTGGATTACAGAGCTCCACCATCATGACGTCACCCGGGAACTCAGAATACAACCCTACCTTATGATGTTCTGTTTGGTTTCGCTCCCACTCACGGTGTCCTTTCTTGGCGTCGCTGGCTCATTCATGTGAATGTTGACTCTTTAATAAGCTCGGTCAACTACTGAAATGCGACTCTGGGCGGAAGACGGTTCAAACAGGAGAACATAATTAGAGTTGCTACAATGAAGTAGTCGGCTGACGTCATCTGATAGGTGGGGTTTGGGATTGACCGACCATTCATTCATCGGATAATTTGTGTGTTCAGAGCCCCGCCTTTTTCATGACATCACCCGGGAACTCAGAGTACCAACCCTACCTTATGATGTGCTGTTTGGTTTCTATTCCAAACACGGTGGCCTTAATTGGCCGCATTGGCTCAATCATATGAATGTTGACTCTTTAATAAGCTCGGTCAACTGGTGAAATGCGACTCTGGGTGGAAGACGGTCCAAACAGGAGAACATAAGATAGGGTTGCTGCGTTGAAGTGCACGGCTGACGTCATCTCATAGGCGTGGCCTGGGTACAACCAATCATTGGACACATACTATGTGGATTACGGAGCTCCACCCTCATGACGTCGCCTGTGAACTCAGAATAAAACCCTTCCTTAAGATGTCCTGTTTGGTTTCCCTTACGCTCACGGTGGCCTTACTTGGCCTCACTGGCTCAATCATGTGAATGTTAACTCTTTGATAAGCTCGGTCAACTACTAAAATGCTACTCTGGGCGGAAGACGGTCTAAACAGAACATAATTAGGGTTTCTGCAATGAAGTAGTCGGCTGACGTCATCTGATAGGTGGGGTTTGGGATTGACCGACCAATCATTGTTCAGATAATTTGTGTGTTCCGCGCCCCGCCATTCTCATGACATAACCCTGGAGCTCAGAGTAGCAACCCTACCTTATGATGTCCTGTTTGGTTTTTCTTCCGCTCACGGTGGCCTTTTTTTGGCCTCGTTGGCTCATTAATGTGAATGTTGACTTACTCTTTAATACGCTCGGTCAACTGCTGAAATGCGACTCTGGGCGGAAGACGGTACAAATAGGAGAACATAAGGTGGGTTGCTCTATTGAAGTATCCGGATGACGTCGTTTCATAGGTGGGGCTTGGACATGACCAATCATTGGTCAGATGCCTTATAGGTACAAAATCCCGCCCTTCTCATTACGTCACTCGGGCAACTCAGAGTAGCAACCCTACTTTATATTGTGCTGTTTGATTTATCTTCCTCTCACGGAGGCCTTTCTTGGCCTCGCTGGCTAGAAGACTCCTTATGGTAATAATAATAACAATAATAATAAAAATAAAGCTCGGGCAAATTCTGAAATGCGACACCACCCCTACCTTATGTTCTCCTTTTTGGACCGTCTTCCGCACATAGTCACATTGCAGCAGTTGACCGAGCTTATTAAAGAGTCAACATTCACATGAATGAGCCAACGAGGCCACGAAAGGCCACCGTGAGCGGAAGAGGAATCAAACAGCACAATATACGGTAGGGTTGGTACTCTGAGTTGCCCAAGTGACGCCATGGGAAGGTCGGGATTTTGTACCTCTAAACCATCTGACCAAGCGATTGGTCATGTCCAAGCCCCACCTATCAGACGACGTCATCCGGCTACTTCAACGCAGCAACCGTACCTTATGTTCTCCTATGTGGACCGTTTTCCGCCCAGAGTCACATTTCAGCGGTTGACCGAGCTTATTTATTAAAGAGTCAACATTTACATGAATGAGCCATTGAGGCCAAGAAAGGCCACCGTGAGCGGAAGAGAAACGCAACAGCACATCATAAGGTAGGGTTGGTACTCTGAGGTACCCGGGTGATCAATGATTGGTCGGTCAACTCCACTCCCCACCTATCAGATGACGTCATCCGGCAACTTCAAAGCGGCAACCCTATCTTATGTTCTCCTGTTTGGACCGTCTTACGCACAGAGTCGCATTTCAGAAGGATAAGGCCGCCGTCATTTCACATAATCCAGCGAAGCTAACTAAACAAGGCCACCGTGACCGGAAGAGGAACCAAACAGCACAACATAAGGTAGGGTTGCTACTCTGAGTTGCCCGAGTGACGTCATGAGAAGGGCGGGATTTTGTACCTATAAGGCATCTGACCAATGATTGGTCATGTCCAAGCCCCACCTATGAAACGACGTCATCCGGCTACTTCAATAGAGCAACCCACCTTATGTTCTCCTATTTGTACCGTCTTCCGCCCAGAGTCCCATTACAGCAGTTGACCGAGCTTATTAAAGAGTGAGTCAACATTCACATGATTGAGCCAATAGGCCAATTAAGGCCACCGTGAGCGAAAGAGAAACCAAACAGCACATCATAAGGTACGGTTGCTACTCTGAGCTCCCAGGTGACTTCATGAAGGTGGAGCTCTGTAATCCACATAGTATGTGTCCAATGATTGGTTATACCCAGGCCTCGCCTATCAGATGACGTCAGCCAGGTACTTCAACGCGGCAACCCTATCTCATGTTCTCCTGATTAGACCGTCTTCCGCTCAGAGTCGCATTTCAGGAGGATAAAGGCGCCTTCATTTCATATAATCTAGCGAGGCCAAACAAGGCCACCGTGAGCGGAAGATGAATCAAACAGCACAACATAAGGAAGGGTTGCTCCTCTGAGATACCCGGGTGACGTCATGAAAAAGGCGGGATTCGGAACCCAAAAATCATCTGATCAATGATTGGTCGGTAAGTTCCAAACCCCACCTATCAGATAACGTCATCCGGCTACTTGAACGCATTAACCCTACCTTATGATCTCCTATTTAGACCGTCTTCTGCCCAGAGTCGCATTTCAGCAGTTGACCGAGCTTATTAAAGAGTCAACATTCACATGAATGAGCGAACGAGGCCAAGAAAAGGCCACCGTGAGCCGAAGAGAAACCAAACAGCACATCATAAGGTAGGGTTGCTACTCTGAGCTCCCGGGTGATGTCACGAGAAGTGCGGGGCGCTGAACACACAAATTATCTGATCAATGATCAATCCCAAACCCCACCTATCAGATGACGTCATCCGGATACTTGAACGCAGCAACCCTACCTTATGTTCTCCTATTTGTACCGTCTTCCGCCCAGAGTCGCAACCAGCGAGGCAAAGAAAGACGACGTAAGGGAAAGAGAAACCAAACAGCACATCATAAGGTAGGTTTGATACTCTGAGCTCCCTGGTGACGTCATGAGACGAGCGGGGCTATGAACGCACAAATTATCTGATCAATGGTTGGTCGGTAAGAGTCATCCGGGTACGTCAATGCACCAACCCTACCTTATGTTGTGTTTGGAGTATCTTCTGCTCAGTGTCGCATTTCAGCATTTGCCCGAGCTTTATTATTGTTATTATTATTATTATTATTATTATTATTATTATTATTATTATTATTATTATTATTATTTTTTTTTTTTTTTTTTTTCTTTTTTTTTTTTTTGCCGCTGTCTCCCGCGTTTGCGAGGTAGCGCAAGGAAACAGACGAAAGAAATGGCCCAACCCACCCCTATACACATGTATATACATACGTCCACACACGCAAATATACATACCTACACAGCTTTCCATGGTTTACCCCAGACGCTTCACATGCCCTGATTCAATCCACTGACAGCAAGTCAACCCCGGTATACCATATCGCTCCAATTCACTCTATTCCTTGCCCTCCTTTCACCCTCCTGCATGTTCAGGCCCCGATCACACAAAATCTTCTTCACTCCATCTTTCCACCTCCAATTTGGTCTCCCTCTTCTCCTCGTTCCCTCCACCTCCGACACATATATCCTCTTGGTCAATCTTTCCTCACTCATTCTCTCCATGTGAACAAACCATTTCAAAACACCCTCTTCTGCTCTCTCAACCACGCTCTTTTTATTGCCACACATCTCTCTTACCCTTACGTTACTTACTCGATCAAACCACCTCACACCACACATTGTCCTCAAACATCTCATTTTCAGCACATCCATCCTCCTGCGCACCACTCTATCCATAGCCCACGCCTCGCAACCATACAACATTGTTGGAAACACTATTAGTTCAAACATACCCATTTTTGCTTTCCGAGATAATGTTCTCGACTTCCACACATTCTTCAAGGCTCACAGAATTTTCGCCCCCTCCCCCACCCTATGATCCACTTCCGCTTCCATGGTTCCATCCGCTGCCAGATCCACTCCCAGATATCTAAAACACTTCACTTCCTCCAGTTTTTCTCTATTCAAACTCACCTCCCAATTGACCTGACCCTAAACCCTACTGTACCTAATAACCTTGTTCTTATTCACATTTACTCTTAACTTTCTTCTTTCACACACTTTACCAAACTCAGTCACCAGCTTCTGCAGTTTCTCACATGAATCAGCCACCAGCGCTGTATCATCAGCGAACAACAACTGACTCACTTCCCAAGCTCTCTCATCCCCAACAGACTTCATACTTGCCCCTCTTTCCAAAACTCTTGCATTCACCTCCCTAACAACCCCATCCATAAACAAATTAAACAACCATGGAGACATCACACACCCCTGCCGCAAACCTACATTCACTGAGAACCAATCACTTTCCTCTCTTCCTACACGTACACATGCCTTACATCCTCGATAAAAACTTTTCACTGCTTCTAACAACTTGCCTCCCACACCATATATTCTTAATACCTTCCACAGAGCATCTCTATTATTATTATTATTATTATTATTATCATTATTATTATTATTATTATTATTATTATTATTATTACCATAAGGAGTCTTCTAGCCAGCGAGGCCGAGAAAGGCCTCCGTGAGCGGAAGAGAAATCAAACAGCACAACATAAGGTAGGGTTGCTACTCTGAGTTGCCCGAGTGACGTCATGAGAATGGCGGGATTTTGTACCTATAAACCATCTGACCAATGATTGGTCATGTCCAAGCCCCACCTATGACACGACGTCATCCGGATACTTCAATAGAGCAACCCACCTTATGTTCTCCTATTTGTACCGTCTTCCGCCCAGAGTCGCATTTCAGCGGTTGACCGAGCTTATCAAAGAGTGAGTCAACATTCACATGAATGAGCCAGCGAGGCCAAGAAAGACGTCGTAAGGGGGAAAGAAACCAAACAGGACATCATAAGGTGGGGTTGCTACTCTGAGCTCCCGGGTGATGTCATGAGAAGGGCGGGGCGATGAACACACAAATTATCTGATCAATGATTTGGTCGGTCAATCCCAGACCCCACCTATCAGATGACGTCATCCGGATAATTCAACGCAGCAACCCTAACCTTATGTTCTCCTATTTGTACCGTCTTCCGCCCAGAGTCGCATTTCAGCAGTTCACCGAGCTTATTAAAGAGAGAGTCAACCTTTGTGAACCAGGCATGAAATTTGGTTGATCACGATTTTTATCCTCTTTTTGTGGAAAGTAGGTTCAGATATCTTTCGTGTTAGGGGATGTCAGGGAACAGTTTCAAGTGCATGTTGACATCTGTGTGCCATTCATCACAAGGTACACACACTGAGCATTCACATGAATGAGCCAACGAGGCCAAGAAAAGGCCACCGTGAGCGGAAGAAAAACCAAACAGCACATCATAAGGTACGGTTGCTTCTCTGATCTCCCGGGTGACGTCATGAGAAGTGCGGGGCGCTGAACACACAAATTATCTGATCAATGATTGGTCGGTCAATCCCAAACCCCACCTATCACATGACGTAAGCCGAGTACTTCATTGCAGCAACCCTAATTACGTTCTCCTGTTTGGACAGTCTTTCGCCCAGAGTCGCATTTCAGTAGTTGACCGAGCTTATCAAAGAGTCAACATTCACATGATTGAGCCAGAGAGGCCAAGTAAGGCCACCGTGAGCGGAAGAGAAACCAAACAGGACATCATAAGGTAGGGTTGCTACTCGGAGTTCCTGGGTGACGTCATGAGAAGAGCTGGGCTTTGAACACATAAATTGTCTGATCACTGATTGGTCGGTAAGTTCCAGACCCCACATATCAGATGACGTCATCGGAATACTTCAACACACCAACCCTACCTTATGTTCTCCTTTTTTGACCGTCTTCCGCCCATAGTCGCATTGCAGTAGTTGACCGAGCTTATTAAAGAGTCGACATTCACATGTATGAGCGAGCCAACGAGGCCAGGAAAGGCCACCGTGAGCGGAAGAGAAACCAAACAGCACATCATAAGGTAGGGTTGCTTCTCTGAGCTCCCGGATGATGTCATGAGAAGGGCGGGGCTCTGAACCCACAAATTATCTGATCAATGATCGGTCGGTCAATCCCAAACCCCACCTATCAGATGACGTCATTGCAGCAACCCTAATTATGTTCTGTTTGGACCGTCTTCCGCCCAGAGTCGCATTTCAGTAGGAGACTGAGCTTATTAAAGAGTCAACATTCACATGAATGAGCCAACGAGGCCAAGAAAAGGCTACCGTGAGCGGAAGAGAAACCAAACAGGACATCATAAGGTAAGGTTGCTACTCAGAGTTCCCGTGTGACGTCATGAAGGTGGAGCTCTGTAATCCACATAGTATTTGTCCAATGATTGGGTATACCCAGGCACCGCCAATCAGATGACGTCAGCCAGGTACTTCAACGCAGCAACCCTATCTTATGTTCTCCTGTTTGGACCGTCTTCCGCTCACAGTCGCATTTCAGCAGGATAAAGCCGCTGTCATTTCACATAATCCAGCGAGGCTAACTAAACAAGGCCACCGTGAGCGGAAGATGAACCAAACAGCACAACATAAGGTAGGGTTGCTACTCTGAGTTGCCCGAGTGACGTCATGAGAAGGGCGGGGTATTGTATATACAAACAATCTGATCAATGATTGGTCGGTCATGCACAAGAACCACCTATCATGTGACGTCATCTTTATGTTCGGTTTGGACCGTCTTCTGCTCAGTGTCGCATTTCAGCATTTGCCCAAGCTTTATTGTTAATAATATTCTTATTATCATTACCATAAGGAGTCTTCTACCCAGCGAGGCCAAGAAAGGCCTCCGTGAGCGGAAGAGAAATCAAACAGCACAATATAAAGTAGGGTTGCTACTCTGCGTTGCCCGAGTGACGTCATGAGAAGGGCGGGATTTTGTACCTATAAGGCATCTGACCAATGATTGGTCATGTCCAAGCCCCACCTATGAAACGACGTCATCCGGCTACTTCAATAGAGCAACCCACCTTATGTTCTCCTATTTGTACCGTCTTCCACCCAGAGTCGCATTTCAGCAGTTGACCGAGCTTATCAAAGAGTGAGTCAACATTCACATGAATGAGGCAACGTGGCCAAGAAAAGGCCACCGAGAGCGGAAGAGAAACCAAACAGCACATCATAAGGTAGGGTTGCTACTCTGAGCTCCCGGGTGATGTCATGAGAAGGGCGGGGCGCTGAACATACTAATTATCTGATCAATGATTGGTCGGTCAATCCCAAACCCCACCTATCAGATGAAGTCAGCTGACTACTTCATTGCAGCAACCCCAATTATGTTTATCTGTTTGGACCGTCTTCCGCCCAGAGTCGCATTTCAGTAGTTGACCGAGCTTATCAAAGAGCCAACATTCACATGACTGAGCCAGTGAGGCCAAGTTAGGCCACCGTGATCGGAAGAGAAACCAAACATGACATCATAAGATAGGGTTGCTACTCTGAGTTCCTGGGTGACGTCTTGAGGGTGGAGCTTTGTAATCTGCATAGTATGTGTCCAATGTTTGTTTATACCCAGGCCACGCCTACTAGAAGACGTCAGCCGGGTACTTAAACGCAGCAACCCTAGGGATCTTATGTTCTCCTGTTTCGACCATCTTCCGCTCAGAGTCGCATTTTAGCAGGATAAAGCCGCCGTCATTTTACATAATCTAGCGAGGCTAAACAAGGCCACCGTGAGCGGAAGAGGAATCAAACAGCGCAACATAAGGTACGGTTGGTACTCTGAGGTACCCGGGTGACGTCATGAGAAGGGCGGGATTTTGTACCTATAAACCATCTGACCAATCGATTGGTCATGTCCAAGCCCCACCTATCAGACGACGTCATCCGGATACTTCAACGCAGCAACCCTACCTTATGTTCTCCTATTTGGACCGTCTTCCGCCCCAATTCGCATTTCAGCAGTTGAGCGAGCTTATTAAAGAGTCAACATTTTTGCATGAATTAGCCAGCGAGGCAAAGAAAGACGACGTGAGGGAAAGAAAAACCAAACAGCACATCATAAGGTAGGGTTGGTACTCTGAGCTCCCGGGTGACGTCATGAGAAGAGCGAGGCTCTGAACACACATATTATCTGATCAATGGTTGGTCGGTAAGTTCCAAACCCCACCTATCAGATGATGTCTTCCGGGTACTTCAACACACCAACCCTACCTTATGTTCTCCTTTTTGCACAGTCTTTCACCCATAATCGCATTGCAGCAGTTGTCTGAGGTTATTAAAGAGTCGACATTCACATGAATGGGCCAGTGAGGCCAAGAAAGGCCACCGTAAGCCTAAGAGAAACCAAACAGGACATCATAAGGAAGCGTTGTATTATGAGTTCCCGGGTGACGTCATGATTGTGGAGCTCCGTAATCCACAAATATGTGTCCAAAGATTGGTTGTACCCAGGCCACGCCTATGAGATGACGCCAGCCGTGTAATTCAACGCAGCAACCCTATCTTGTCTTCTTCTGTTTGGACCGTCTTCCGCTCAGAGTCACATTTCATCAGGATAAAGGCGCCGTCATTTCACATGATCCAGCGAGACCAAACAAGGCTACCGTGAGCGGAAGAGGAATCAAACAGCACAACACAAGATAGGGTTGCTACTCTGAGGTACCCGGGTGATGTCATGAAAAAGGCGGGGTTCGGAACCCATAAATTATCTGATCAATGATTGGTCGGTCAATTCCAGTCCCCACCTATCAGATAACGTCATCCGGCTACTTCAACTCAGCAACCCTACCTTTTGTTCTCATATTTGGACCGTATTCCGCCCAGGGTCCCATTTCAGCAGTTGACAGAGCTTATTAAAGAGTTAACATTCACATGAATGAGCCAGCGAGGCCAAGTAAGGCGACGTAAAGGGGAGAGAAACCAAACAGGACATCATAAGGTAGGGTTGCTACTCTGAGCTCCCTGGTGACGTCATTAGAAGAGCTGGGCTTTGAACACATAAATTATCTGATCAATAACTGCTCGTAAGTTCCAAACCCCACCTATCAGATTACGTCATCCGAATACTTCAACACACCAACCCTACCTTATGTTCTCCTTTTTTGACCGTCTTCCGTCCATACTCTAATTACAGAAGTTGATCGAGCTTATTAAAGAGTCGACATTCACATGTATAAGCGAGCCAACGAGGCCAAGAAAGGCCACCGTGAGCGGAAGAGAAACCAAACAGCACATCATAAAGTAGGGTTGCTACTCGGAGCTCCCGGATGATGTCATGAGAAAGGCGGGGCTCTGCACCCACAAATTATCTGATCAATGATTGGTCGGTCAATCCCAACCCCCCACATATCAGATGACGTCAGCCGACAACTTCAACGCAGCAACACTATCTTATGTTCTCCTGTTTGGACCGTCTTCCACTCAGAGTCGCACTTCAGCAGGATAAAGCCGCCGTCATTTCACATAATCCAGCGAGGCTAACTAAACAATGCCACCTTGAGCGGAAGAGGAACCAAACAGCAGAACATAAGGTAGGGTTGCTATCTCTGAGTTGCCCGAGTGACGTCATGAGAAGGGCGGGATTTTGTACCTATAAGGCATCTGACCAATGATTGGTCATGTCCAAGCCCCACTTATGAAACGACATCATCCGGCTACTTCAATAGAGCAACCCACCTTATGTTCTCCTATTTGTACCGTCTTCCGCCCAGAGTCGCATTTCACCAGTTGACCGAGCTTATCAGAGTCAACATTCACATGATTGAGCCAATGAGGACAATTAAGGCCACCGTGAGCGGAAGAGAAACCAAACAGAACATCATTAGGTAGGGTTACTACTCTCAGTTTCCGGGTGACGTCATGAGGGTGGAGCTCTGTAATCCACATAGTATGTGTCCAATGATTGGTTATACCCAGGCCCCGCCTATCAGATGACGTCAGCCAGGTACTTCAACGCAGCAACCCTATCTTAGACCGTCTTCCGCTCAGAGTCGCATTTCATCAGGATAAAGGCGCCGTCATTTCACATAATCCAGCGAGACCAAACAAGGCTACTCTGAGCGGAAGAGGAATCAGACAACACAACACAAGGTAGGGTTGCTACTTTGAGGTACCCGGGTGATGTCATGAAAAAGGCGGGGTTCGGAACCCATAAATTATCTGATCAATGATTGGTCGGTCATTTCCAATCCCCACCTATCAGATAACGTCATCCGGCTACTTCAACTCAGCAACACTACCTTATGTTCTCATATTTGGACCGTATTCCGCCCAGGGTCCCATTTCAGCAGTTGACAGAGCTTATTAAAGAGTTAACATTCACATGAATGAGCCAGCGAGGCCAAGAAAGGCGACGTAAAGGGGGAGAGAAACCAAACAGGACATAATAAGGTAGGGTTGCTACTCTGAGCTCCCTGGTGACTTAGAAGAGCTGGGCTTTGAACACATAAATCATCTGATCAATAACTGCTCGTAAGTTCCAAACCCCACCTATCAGATTACGTCATCCGAATACTTCAACACACCAACCCTACCTTATGTTCTTTTTTGACCGTCTTCCGTCCATACTCTCATTACAGTAGTTGATCGAGCTTATTAAAGAGTCGACATTCACATGTATAAGCGAGCCAACGAGGCCAAGAAAGGCCACCGTGAGCGGAAGAGAAACCAAACAGCACATCATAAGGTAGGGTTGCTACTCGGAGCTCCCGGATGATGTCATGAGAAAGGCGGGGCTCTGCACCCACAAATTATCTGATCAATGATTGGTCGGTCAATCCCAAACCCCCCACATATCAGATGACGTCAGCCGACAACTTCAACGCAGCAACCCTATCTTATGTTCTCCTGTTTGGACCGTCTTCCACTCAGAGTCGCACTTCAGCAGGATAAAGCCGCCGTCATTTCACATAATCTAGCGAGGCTAACTAAACAATGCCACCGTGAGCGGAAGAGGAACCAAACAGCAGAACATAAGGTTGGGTTGCTACCTCTGAGTTGTCCGAGTAACGTCATGAGAAGGGCGGGATTTTGTACCTATAAGGCATCTGACCAATGATTGGTCATGTCCAAGCCCCACCTATGAAACGACGTCATCCGGCTACTTCAGTAGAGCAACCCACCTTATGTTCTCCTATTTGTACCGTCTTCCGCCCAGAGTCGCATTTCACCAGTTGACCGAGCTTATCAAAGCGTCAACATTCATATGATTGAGCCAATGAGGACAATTAAGGCCACCGTGAGCGGAAGAGAAACCAAACAGAACATCATAAGGTAGGGTTACTACTCTCAGTTTCCGGGTGACGTCATGAGGGTGGAGCTCTGTAATCCACATAGTATGTGTCCAATGATTGGTTATACCCAGGCCCCGCCTATCAGATGACGTCAGCCAGGTACTTCAACGCAGCAACCCTATCTTATGTTCTCCTGATTAGACCGTCTTCCACTCAGAGTCGCATTTCATCAGGATAAAGGCACCGTTATTTCACATAATCCAGCGAGACCAAACAAGGCTACCATGAGCGGAAGAGAAACCAAATAGGACATCATAAGGTAAGGTTGCTACTCTGAGCTTCCGGGTGACGTCATGAGAATAGCGGGACTCTAAACACACAAATTATCTGATCAATAGTTGGTCGGGAAGTTCCAAACCCCACCTATCAGATGACGTCTTCCGCGTACTTCAACACACCATCCCTACTTTATGTTTTCCTTTTTGCACAGTCTTTCGCCCATAATCGCATTTCAGCAGTTGACCGAGCATATTAAAGAGTCGACATTCACATGAATGTGCCAGTGAGGCCAAGAAAGGCCACCGTGAGCCTAAGAGAAACCAAACAGGACATCATAAGGTATGGTTGTATTTTGAGTTCCCGGGTGACGTCATGAGGGTGGGGCTCCGTAAGCCACATAGTATGTTGTGCTGTTTGGTTCCTCTTCCGCTCACGGTGGCCTTGTTTGGCCTCTCTGGCTTATTTGAAATGACGACGGCTTTATCCTGCTGAAATGCGACTCTGAGCGGAAGACGGTCCAAAAAAGAAAACATAAGATAGGGTTGCTGCATTGAAGTACCCGGCTGACGTCATCTGATAGACGGGCCTGTGTATAACCAATCATTGGACAGATACTTTGCGGATTACAGAGCTCTACTCTCATGACGTCACCCGGGAGCTCAGAGAAGCAAGCCTACCTTATGATGTCCTGTTTGGTTTCTCTTCCGCTCACGGTCGCCTTTCTTGGCCTCGCTGGCTCATTCAATTGAATATTGACTCTTTAATACGATCGGTCAACTGCTGAAATGCGATTCTGGGCAGAAAACGGTCCAAACAGGGGAATACAAGGTAGGGTTGGTGTGTTGAAGTACCCGGGTGACGTCATCTGATAGGTGGGGCTTGAAACTTACCGACCAATCATTAATCACTTAATTTGTGGGCTCAGAGCCTCGCCCTTCTCATGACGTGACCGGGAGCTCAGAGTAGCAACCCTACCTTATGATGTCCTGTTTGGTTTCTCTTCCGCTCACGGTCGCCTTTCTTGGCCTCGCTGGCTCATTCATGTAAATGTTTAATAAGATCGGTCAACTACTGAAATGCGACTCTGGGCGGAAGACGGTCCAAACAGGAGAACATAAGATAGGGATCCTCGTTGAAGTAGCCGGATGACGTCGTCTGATAGGTGGGGCTTGGACATGACCAATTATTGGTCAGATGGTTTATAGGTACAAAATCCCGCCCTTCTCATGACGTCATTCGGGCAACTCAGAGTAGCAACCCTACCTTATGTTGTGCTGTTTAGTTCCTCTTTCGCTCACGGAGGCCTTTCTTGGCGTCGCTGGGTCATGCGAAATGGCTATTCCTTATGATAAAAGAAACAAAAATACGGTCAATTTTTGAAATCCAACTCTAAGCGGATGACGTTCCAAACAGGAGAACATAAGATAGGGTTGCTGCTATGAAGTACCCGGCTGACGTCATCTGATAGGCGGGGCCTGGGCATGACCGACCAAATCTTTGGGCAGATATTTTGTGCGTTCAGAGCCCCGCCCTTCTCATGACGTCACCCGGGAGCTCAGACTTTCTTAACCTCGCTGGCTCATTTGAATGACGACATTTTATGGTAAAAAAAAGGCACTCTGAGCGGAAGACGGTCCAAACAGGAGAACATAAGGTAGGGTTGCTGCGTTGAAGTGCCCGGATGACGTCATATGATAGGTGGCGCTTGGGCATGACCGACCAATCATTGATCAGATAGTTTGTATATACAAAACCCCGCCCTTATCATGACGTCATCCAGGTAACTCAGAGAAGCAACCCTACCTTATGTTGTGCTGTTTGATTCCTCTTCCGCTCACGTAGGCCTTTCTTATCCTCGCGGGCTAGAAGACTCCTTATGGTAATAATAATAATAAAAAAAGCTCGGGCAAATGCTGAAATGCGACTCTGAGCAGAAGACGGTCCAAACAAAACATAAGATAGTTTTGGTTTGTTGAAGTACCTGGATGACGTTTTCTGTTAGGTGGGGCTTGGTACTTACCGACCAATCATTGATCAGATGATTTGTGGGTTCAGAACCCCGCCCTTCTAATGACGTCTCTCTGGTAGCAACCCAACCTTATGTTGTGCTGTTTGGTTCCTCTTTCGATCACGGTGGCCTTGTTGGAACCTCGATGGTTTATGTGATATGACGACAGCTTTATCATGTTGAAATGCGACTCTGAGCGGAAGACGGTCCAAAAAGGAAAACATAAGATAGGGTTGCTGCGTTGAAGTACCCTGATGACGTCATCTGATAGACGGGGTCTGGGTATAACCAATCATTGGACAGATACTTTCTGTATTACAGAACTCCGCCCTCATGACGTCACCCGGGAGCTCAGAGTAGCAACCCTACCTTATGATGTCCTGTTTGGTTTCTCTTCCGCTCAAGTTGGCCTTTCTTGGCTTCGCTGGCTCATTCATGTGTATGTTGACTCTTTCTTTGATAAGCTCGATCAACTGCTTAAACTCTGAGCGGATGACGGTGCAAACAGGAGAACATAAGATAGGGATGCTGCGTTGAAATACCCGGATGACGTCATATTATAGGTGGCGCTTGGGCATGACCGACCAATCATTGATCAGATAGTTTGTATATACAAAACCCCGCCCTTATCATGACGTCATCCGGGTAACTCAGAGAAGCAACCCTTCCTTATGATGTCCTGTTTGGTTTCTCTTCCGATCACGATGGCCTTGTTGGAACCTCGATGGCTTTTGTGAAATGACGACGGCTTTATCCTGCTGAAATGCGACTCTGAGCGGATAACGGTCCAAAAAGGAAAACATAAGATAGGGTTGCTGAGTTGAAGTACCTGGCTGACGTCATCTGATAGACGGGGTCTGGGTATAACCAATCATTGGACAGATACTTTGTGGATTACAGATCTCCGCCCTCATGACGTCACCCGGGAGCTCAGAGTAGCAACCCTACCTTATGATGTCCTGTTTGGTTTCTCTTCCGCTCACTTTCGCCTTTCTTGGCCTCGCTGGCTCATTCATGTGAATGTTGACTCTTCGATAAGCTCGGTAAACTGCTGAAATGCGTCTCTGTGCGGAAGACGGTCCAAACAGGAGAACATAAGGTAGGGTTGGTGTGTTGAAGTATCCGGATGACGTCATCTGATTGGCGGTGCCTGGGCATGACCGACCAATCATTGATCAGATAGTTTATATATACAAAACCCCGCCCTTATCATGGCGTCATCAGGGTAACTCAGAGAAGCAACCCTACCTTATGTTGTGCTGTTTGATTCCTCTTCCGCTCACGGAGGCCTTTCTTGGCCTCGCTGGCTAGAAGACTCCTTACGGTAACAATGATAAATAAAAGCTCGGGCAACTGCTGAAATGCGACTCTGAGCAGAAGATGGTCCAAACAGAACATAAGATAGGGTTGGTTTGTTGAAGTAGCCGGATGACGGGCTTGTAACTGATTGAAGTTGGAAGTAATGGAGTGTTGGACTTTGCCATTATTAGCCAGTGAAAATTTTGATGACTGGGCTAACCACTCCCTCGACCCGTTAGTCAAATCCTACGCATGCGCATTAGAGACGTGACGTCACAGTTGCCAAGGAAACGGAGACGCCGTGCGAGGCGGTAAAGATGGCAGAGTACGAGAATGTTGATATAGTCATGAATTTTGCAGCAAGCCAGATTACAAAAATGACGAACCCCCAACTAAAAACTGCCCTTAACACACTTTTGAGTGCCAAGAGACAAGAAGAGCCTGGAAACTCAATCTTGCTGGAAGAAATAAAAGACCTTCGAGAAGAAATACGGGAAATGAAACAAGTCAAGAAAGAGGTGGAGTTGCTAACTACACGACCCATCCACAATAATCCATGGACAACAACTCTTCCTGGAATCCATGGATAGCAGGGAGAGAGGCCAGAACATCGTAGTCCTCGGTGTGAAGGAAGAAGCTGATGAGATGGGGACGTAGGATGATGAGAAAGTGAAGACAATCCTGGACGCTGCTGGATA
The DNA here is from genome assembly GCF_036320965.1 of Panulirus ornatus. NCBI lineage: Eukaryota > Metazoa > Arthropoda > Malacostraca > Decapoda > Palinuridae > Panulirus > Panulirus ornatus. The sequence continues at coordinate 5,353,348 of NC_092283.1, forward strand.
CACAGAAAATCTTGACATGACTAAATGGGAGATGAAGCGACTCGGCAAGGAGAATGATGAGAAGAAACGGCCAATACTACTGAGAGTAAACAACCAGAGACAGCGTGACAACATCCTGAGAGCAGCGAAACACCTGAAAGAAGCTGGAACAACAATGGCAAGAATCTATTTGAAAAAGGATATTCACCCGGCGATTCGAAAAGAACAAGCTCGACTAAGGATGCAAGAGAAGGAAGAGAAAGAGAAACCGTGCAACGCTGCTTCGAACATCAGTTACGACTGAAAGAACAGAGTCCTGCTGAGGGATGGAGTTGTCATCCATCGATTCTCTCCAAAGTTTTTCCAGTAAGACGACAAAATAAGGTAGTGAAAATTTGTTCATGGAACATTGCTGGCTTGAGAGATAAGTTACAAGATAACCTGATCATACATTTTCTTATGAGTTTTGATATTGTATTTCTTTTAGAGGCGAAACAGTACTTTAACGTGACAGTACCAGGGTTTGATGTTTATACCAATGTATCACGAGTAGGTCAGCACCGAGGAGGAGCGGTTATGTTAGTCAAATGTAAACTAACGGACGACATCTTAAACGTGGATACAGACAGTGAGGGGCAAATATGGATAACCATGTCGTGGTGGCCATACCAGAAAATAGGTGGTGTGTATATTCCCCCAAGTGATTCACCACAGTTTAGCTCAGAGCAACACGGAGCCTTGGCGAGCCACACTGTCAGCCCTGGCGACTTCATCATCATGGGTGACTTTAACGGTAGAGTCGGCCAGCCTCACTTGGTTGATGAGGCAGGATGTGTGTATCAGTATGACGGTGTGAAGGACAGGGTGGCGAATAGTCATGGTAAAACTCTTGTTGATATATGTCAGAATAATGATTTGGTAATAGTGAATAACCTTTTGTATGGAAGTGAACATTTTAACGGAAATTTATCCTTTAAACGCCGTGATACATGGCTGTCAGAAATTGATTTATGCCTATGTAAAGTGACTTGTTTAGATAAAATCAGGGAGTTACTATTGCACCAAAATGTACGAGGATCAGACCATGCCCCATTATTCATTGCCTTGGATATTAATAAAGGAAGAGTGATCTCGGCCAAGGATTTGGTAGAAAGAGCAGATACCTTGGGACGAAGTTATCAGCCCAAGGCACCAGCCTCTGTCTATAAACCTAGGAAATCAGCTAGCTATCAGAGAGTTAATCAGGAAGAATTCATAGGAAGATTAAACCAAGTGGAAGCCCCTACTTTGAGGCAGGACAGTGATATCGATGAAGTCTTAAATATGGGATATGACATTATTATAGAGGCAGCTACGAGGTGGACGAGAGAAACAGAAAACGCGTCAGGTGACTAGGATGCAGCACAGCTAACATGGTCAAGGATACTGCAGTCACAGGACAATAACCTGTTGTGGAAATCAATTAATTGGAAAGGATCGTTAGAGGTGGGAAACGAAGAAAGACCGAGTGACTGTAACTTTAAAGAACATGTAGAAAAGCTATTGAACCCAATGGACAGCCCAAGTATCGAGGAGGTGGTACTAGAAAATAGTGTGCCCTACATTTCGGTGCTTGATGATCCATTTTCTACACAGGAGTTTATGGAGTCTGTTAATGGTATAAACAAAAACAAAAGCTATAATGGTATATGTCCTGGGATTGTACAGATGCTCCCTGAGCTATGGTTATCATTCTTTCTGATTCTTTTTAATGTTGTTTTCATGAATATGAAGTATCCAGTCATGTGGTGCTACTCAAAATTAGTGTTCATTTTCAAAACTGGGAACCGAATGCTATATGACAACTATGGAGGGATTTCTATAATGGACACGTTAGCAAAAATTTATGACACACTAATATATAACAGACTACTTTTATGGTGTAACATCAACAATAAGTGCCAGGCTGGAGCGCAGAAGAAAAGGAGCTGCGTTGAACAAATATTGTCGTTACGATTGCTATGTGACTTCGCAGTATTTAGAAATGTTAAATTATATGTATTGTTTATAGATTTTAGTAAGGCTTACGATAGGGTCCCAAGAAATAAGATGATAGAGGTATTAAAGAGTCATGGATGTGGAAGACGAGTGTTATTAGCTATTCAAGCAATGTATAGGTGTACAAAACATCTCTTGAAAACTGCTGCTGTTACCACTACAGTTGGAGTCCGTCAAGGAGCTCCAACTAGCTGTATACTGTTTATTATATATATAGACCGCTTTGTGAACATGCTGAAGATGGCAGTTGCTGCAGATGGTTTTTTAGGAGGACTGCATGTCTTGCTATTAATGGTGTTATCTTGGCCACCAGTAGAGATACATGTTGAAGAAAATGTCAATACTGCGATGAATATGGTATGGTCATTAATGAGAAGAAGACTAAGTTTTTTGTCATTAACGGAGGGAAACATTATAAAGAAGACTTAGTGATAGGTAACACTAGGGTACAATACACTGAACAATACGTTTATTTAGGAGCGTGGTTTACAGACTCGGGAAAGATGAATGATGTGATGGCTAAGCATGAAGTACAGAGTGAAGCTATTGTTAACAAGTTTTCCATATTTTGTGCAGCCAATTCACGAATGCCATACATTTGTAAGAAAAAAGTTTTTGATGCAGCTGTCATGTCGTCACTTTCATATAGCTCGGAATCATGGCTTACAAATAAAGTAAAAGGCATAGAGAAGAAATATAATAAATCAATCAAGTGCCTGCTAGGGGTAAGGAAGAATACCAGTGTAGATCTATCTTTGGTAGAAATAGGTATACCACCTTTTGATTACATTTTAGAGAAGAAGAAAAAAACATTCCTAATGTCAAATAGTGAAAGAACTGATTATGAAGAACCATTTACCTTTGTTTTTGACCTATGTAGGAACCATAATACGCCTGGATATATAAATTTAACAAGAGCTTTATGGGATGACCAGCCTTCGGATCCTATGGGTAAGATTAGGGACTATGTACAAATTAAAGCACCAACAGCAACCAAGTTAAATACCTATGTTACAGAGCTGAACCCTTCCTTGAATATTCATGATATTTAACTCACAACTAAATATATCCCAGATTATCATCGAGAGTCTCTCACACGAATCAGACTTATGTCTCATAACTTAAGAGTATAGACAGGCAGATGGAACCGTACACCAGCTCCTCTCAGGACTTGCTACTGTGATAATGTGTCCATACAAACGGAGAACCATGTGCTAATTTCATGCTCCATATCAGAAGATTGCCGACATAGATACCCTATGTTAAACTTTGCTAGTATAGGTGCACTCTTGAGTGAAAAGGTGTTCTTGGCTGAACTGTACAAATATGTACATGAAGTACTAGGGAGGTATAATCATGTAATTGTTCATAGGCCCGCTTGAATGTATATTAATTGGACAAAATATTTGGTGTGTTTAAGTATTACCGATATTATTATGTATGTGCCTCATACAGTTATGTATAATGTAGATGTTCAAATGTTATTTTGTCAATAAACTAAACTAACTAACTGGCGGGGTGGCAACAGGAATGAATAAAGGCAGCAAGTATAAATTATGTACATGTGTATATATGTATATATCTGAGTATGTATATATATTGTGTACGTTGAAGTAAGTAACTTACCGACCAATCATTGATCAAATAATTTGTGGGTTCAGAACCCCGCCCTTCTTATAACGTCACTCAGGTAGTTCAGAGTAGCAACCCTACCTTATGTTGTGCTGTTTGCTTCCTCCTCCGATCACTGTAGCCTTGTTTGACCTCGCTGGCTTATGTGAAATGACGATGGCTTTATCCTGCTGAAATGCGCCTCTTATGATGACGTCATCTGGTAACTCAGAGGAATTTTTGCTCTGAGGCTCAGCTCTGTCATCTGTTCTTGAGACTACCTCACCCAAGCGGGAAAAGGCAACCATGTATGAAAAGAAAAATCATTATCATTATCATTATTATAATCATCATTATCATTATTATCAGTATTATGACTGAAGTAAATTGGAACACTCTGGTATACTGGGGTCAACGTGCTGTTAATGGATTGAACCATGGAAAGGTCTGTGGGGCCCGGCTGCAGATAGGGAGCTGTGGTTTTGGTACATTACATATGACAGCTAGAGAATGGATGTGAGTGGAAGTGGCCTTTCTTCATCTGTTCCTGATGTGAGAAGGAGATGGAGTGAGTATTTTGAAGGTCTGTTGAATGTGTTTGATAATAGAGTGGCAGATATAGGGTGTTTTGGTCGCGGTGGTGTGCAAAGTGAGATGGTTAGGGAGAATGATTTGGTAAAGAGGGGGTTGAGGCCTGGCTGTGGGGTTGATACTACTCATTGTGGGCGGAGTGGTGTGTGGGGGCAGGGTGTTGTGGCTGAGATTCAGGTGGTGGGGTGGATAGCGGCCATCGTTGCAGCTGGTGGTGTGTAGCACACAGGTTGGCGACGGCGGTGTGGGTCATAACTCACCCCTCATGTTGTGCTGTTTGATTCCTCTTTCGCTCACGGGGTCAGATAATTTGTGGGTTCAAAGCCCCGCCCTTCTCTTGACTTCATTCGGGTAGCTCAGAGTGGCAACCCTACATTATGTTGTGCTGTTCGGTTCCTCTTCCGTTCACTGTGCTCTTGTTTGAATCTCGCTGGCTTATGTGATATGAGGACGGCTTTATCCTACTGAAATGCGACTCTGAGGGGAAGATGGTCATAAAAGGAAAACATAAATTGGGTTACTGCGTTGATGTACCTTGCTGTCGTCATCTGATAGACGGAGCCTTGTTATAACCAATCATTGGACATATACTTTGTGGATTACAGAGCTCTGTCTTCATGACGTCACCCGGGAGCTCAGAGTAGCAACCCTACCTTGTGATGTCCGGTTTGGTTTCTCTTCCGCTCACGGTGGCCTTTCTTGGCCTCGCTGGCTCATTCATGTGAATGTTGACTCTTTAATAAGCTCGGTCAACTGCTGAAATGCGACTCTGGGTGGAAGACGGTACAAATAGGAGAACATAAGGTGGGTTGCTTTATTGAAGTAGCTGGATGACGTTGTTTCATAGGTGGGGCTTGGACATGACCAATCATTGGTCAGATGCCTTATAGGTACAAAATCCCGCCCTTCTCATGACGTCACTCGGCCAACTCAGAGTAGCAACCCTACTTTATATTGTGCTGTTTGATTTCTCTTCCGCTCACGGAGGCCTTTCTTGGCCTCGCTGGCTAGAAGACTCCTTATGGTAATAATAATAACAATAATAATAATAATAAAGCTCGGGCAAATGCTGAAATGCGACACTGAGCAGAAGACGCTCCAAACAGACCATAAGGATGACGTCACATGATAGGTGGCTCTTGGGCATGACCGACCAATCATTGATCAGATTGTTTGTATATACAATACGCAGCCCTTCTCATGACGTCACTCGGGCAACTCAGAGTAGCAACCCTACCTTATGATGTGCTGTTTGGTTTCTCTTCCGCTCACGGTGGCCTTTCTTGGCCTCGTTGGCTCGCTCATACATGTGAATGTCGACTCTTTAATAAGCTCGGTCAACTACTGCAATGCGACTACGGCCGGAGGACGGTCCAAAAAGGAGGACATAAGGTACGGTTGCTGCTTTGAAATAGCCGGATGACGTCATCTAATAGGTGGGGAGTGGAGTTGACCGACCAATCATTGATCACATAATTTGTGGGTTCCGAGCCCCGCCTTGAAGTCACCCGGGTACCCCAGAGTAGCAACCCTACGTTATGTTGCGCTTTTTGCTTCCCCTTCCGCTCACGGTGCCTTGTTTGGCCTCCCTGGATTATGTGAAATGAAGGCACCTTTATCCTGGTGAAATGCGACTATGAGCGAAAGACACTCTAAACAGGAGAACATAAGATAGGGTTGCTGCGTTGAAGTACCTGGCTGACGTCATCTGAAAGACGGAGCCTGGGTATAACCAATCATTGGACACATACTATGTGGATTACAGAGCTCCACCCTCATGACGTCAACCGGGAGCTCAGAGTAGCAACCCTACCTTATGATGTCCTGTTTGGTTTCTCTCCCCCTTACGTCGCCTTTCTTGGGATCGCTGGCTCATTCATGTGAATGGTTGACTCTTTAATAAGCTCGGTCAACTGCTACAATGCGACTCTGGGTGGAAGACGGTCCAAACAGGAGAACATAAGATAGGGTTGCTGCGTTGAAGTAGCCGGATGACGTCATCTGATAGGTGGGGATTGGAATTGTCCAACCAATCATTGATCAGGTAATTTGTGTGTTCAGCGCCCCGCCCTTCTCATGACACCACCCGGGAGCTCAGAGTAGCAACCCTACCTTATGATGTGCTCTTTGGTTTCTCTTCCGCTCACGGTGGCCTTTCATGGCCTCGTTGGCTCATTCATGTGAATGTCGACTCTTTAATAAGCCCGGTCAACTGCTGCAATGCGACCATGTGCGGAAGACGGTCCAAAAAGGAGACCATAAGGTAGGGGTGGTGTCGCATTTCAGCATTTGCCCGAGCTTTATTATTATTATTATTGTTATTATTATTACCATAAGGAGTCTTCTAGCCAGCGAGGCCAAGAAAGGCCTCCGTGAGCGGAAGAGAAATCAAACAGCACAATATAAAGTAGGGTTGCTACTCTGAGTTACCCGAGTGACGTCATGAGAAGGGCGGCATTTTGTACCTATAAGGCATCTGACCAATGATTGGTCTTGTCCAAGCCCCACCTATGAAACGACGTCATCCAGCTACTTCAATAGAGCAACCCACCTTATGTTCTCCTATTTGGACCGTCTTCCGCCCAAATTCGCATTTCAGCAGTTGACCGAGCTCATTAAAGAGTTAACATTTGCATGAATGAGCCATCGAGGCAAAGAAAGACGACGTGAGGGGAAGAGAAACCAAACAGGACATCATAAGGTAGGGTTGCTACTCTGAGCTCCCTGGTGACGTCATGAGAAGAGCGGGGCTCTGAACACACAAATTATCTGATCAATGGTTGATCGGTAAGTTCCAAACCCCACCTATCAGATGACGTCTTCCGGGTATTTCAACACACCAACCTTACCTTATGTTCTCCTTTTTGAACCGTCTTTCGCCCATAATCACATTGCAACAATTGACCGAGTTTATTAAAGAGTCGCCCTTCACATGAATGTGCCAGTGAGGCCAAGAAAGGCCACCGCGATCCTAAGAGAAACCGAAATGGACATCATAAGGTATGGTTGTATTCTGAGTTCCCGGGTGACGTCATGAAGGTGGAGCTCCGTAATCCACATAGCATGTGTCCAATGATTGGTTATACCCAGGCCCGTCATATCAGATGACGTCAGCCAGGTACTTGAACGCAGCAACCCTATCTTATGTTCTCCTGTTTAGACCGTCTTCCGCTCAGAGTCGCATTTCAACAGGATAAAGGCTCCTTCTTTTCACATAATCCAGCGAGGCCAAACAAGGCTACCGTGAGCGGAAAAGGAACCAAACACCACAACATAAGGTAGGGTTGCTACTCTGAGTTGCCCGAGTGACGTTATGAGAAGGGCGGGGTATTGTATATACAAACAATCTGATCAATGATTGGTCGGTCATGCCCAAGAGCCACCTATCATATGACGTCATCCGGGTACTTCAATGCACCAACACGACCTTATGTTCTGTTTGGAGCGTCTTCTGCTCAGTGTCGCATTTCAGCATTTGCCCGAGCTTTATTATTATTATTATTAATGTTATTATTATTACCATAAGGAGTCTTCTAGCCAGCGAGGCCAACAAAGGCCTCCGTGAGCGGAAGAGAAATCAAACAGCACAATATAAAGTAGGGTTGCTACTCTGAGTTGCCCGAGTGACGTCATGAGAAGGGCGGGATTTTGTACCTATAAGGGATCAGACCAATGATTGGTCATGTCCCAGCCCCACCTATGAAACGACGTCATCCGGCTACTTCAATAGAGCAACCCACCTTATGTTCTCCTATTTGTACCGTCTTCCGCCCAGAGTCGCATTTCAGCAGTTGACCGAGCTTATTAAAGAGTCGATATTCACATATATGAGCGAGCCAACGAGGCCAAGAAAGGCCACTGTGAGCGGAAGAGAAATCAAACAGCACAATATAAAGTAGGGTTGCTACTCTCCGTTACCTGTGTGACGTCATGAGAAGGGCGGGATTTTGTACCTATAAGGCATCTGACCAATGATTGGTCATGTCCAAACCCCTCCTATGAAACGACGTCATCCGGCTACTTCAATAGAGCAACCCACCTTATGTTCTCCTATTTGTACCGTCTTCCGCCCAGAGTCGCATTTCAGCAGTTGACCGAGCTTATTAAACAGTGAGTCAACATTCACATAATTGCGCCAATAGGCCAATTAAGGCTACTGTGAGCGGAAGAGAAATCAAACAGCACATCATAAGGTAGGGTTGCTACTCTGAGCTCCCGGGTGATGTCGTGAGAAGGGCTGGGCTCTGAACACACAAATTATCTGATCAATGATAGGTCGGTCAATCCCACACCCCACCTATCAGATGACATCAGCCGACTACTTCATTGCAGCAACCCTAATTATGTTCTCCTGTTTGGACCGTCTTCCGCCTAGAGTCGCATTTCAGTAGTTGACCGAGCTTATCAAAGAGTCAACATTCACATGATTGAGCCAGAGATGCCAAGTAAGGCCACCGTGAGCGGAAGAGAAACCAAACAGGACATCATAAGGTAGGGTTGCTACTCTGAGTTCACGGGGTACGTCATGAGAAGGGCGGGGCGCTGAACACACGAATTATCTGATCAATGATTGGTCGGTCAATCCCAAACCTCACTTATCACATGACGTCAGCTGACTGATTCATCGCAGCAACCCTAATTATGTTCTCCTGTTTGGATCGTCTTCCGCCCAGAGTCGCATTTCAGTAGTTGACCGAGCTTATTAAAGAGTCAACATTCACATGAATGAGCCAGCGAGGCCAAGAAAGGCCACCATGAGCGGAAGAGAAACCAAACAGCACATCATAAGGTAGGGTTGCTACTCTGAGTTCCCGGGTGACGTCATGAGAAGAGCTGGGCTTTAAACACATAAATTGTTTGATCAATGATTGGTCGGTAAGTTCCAAACCCACCAATCAGATGACGTCATCCGAATACTTTGGACCATCTGTTCCAGTCATTCCGCGGGTCCCCCAATCCCCATCTCAATCGATTGCTTCCTTTGTGGCGGAGACTGTCGCTTATTTCGACGCATTACTACTCGTCCCCACAAGTACATTGTGGGGCGAGGACGTCCTAAATGAAGCCCTTGACCACTTGCGTCAGGGTGACAGCCTCGCCGCAACCAGGGCAGTTGCAGAGCACGCATCACAGATGCTAAGCTCCTGCAACTCGCCCCAAGACCGCCCGAATCGTGGTGGAGATTGTTCAAGGCAGTCGGCGAACTCAGGCCGCGTACGCCGCGCGGAGGAGGCCCCTTTTCTTGGGAACCGGCTTAGAAGGGAGCATTACCGCAAATCACGGAGACTCTATCGTGAGAATAGATCTTTGGCTGCTGGACAGGTACTCAAAGGTGACTGGGAGGTACCGCCAACTTCGGTTGGGCCGGAACGCCTCAATCCCTTTTGGGAGGTTCTCTTCTCTCGACCATCTGAGCCGGACAAACGTTCCATTACCGACTTTGACTTAACACGTGAACAACTGGCAGAGATCATAACCGTAGACGAGGTAGCACACCACCTCAAAGCCACCAGAACATCTGCTCCTGGACCTGATGGAATGTCGACTCGGTTGCTGAAGTCCATTCCTCCGAGGGTTCTAGCCAAAATGTTCAACCTCTGGTTAGCTACGTCTGCGTTGCCAGAGCCATTGAAGGCTAACAGAACGGTGCTGATACCTAAGGTCCCCAACCCAACCGAACCCAAGGACTACAGGCCTATCACCATCTCCTGTGCCGTAGTCCGTCTGCTCCATAAGATCTTGAGCAGCCGCATCTCGAGCCTCGTCCAGATGGATGAAGCTCAAAAGGCATTCGTTCCAGTGGACGGATGCCTCGAGAACCTCACGATCTTGGATGCGATCGTCGGTCGTGCGCGGGCACACGCCCACGGTGCGCACCTGGCATTCCTTGACATGGCCAAAGCATTCGATTGTGTTAATCATAGCACTATCGAGCGGGCCATGTCGCGGAAGGGCATCCCTGCCCTCGTCAGGACATACATAATGTCGACGTACGACCGAGCCTTCACTAAAATTGAAGGCAGCGACGGGATGTCGGAGAAGATTAATATGACTCGTGGGGTCAAACAGGGTGACCCATTATCACCGATTCTCTTCAACCTTGTGATTGACGAGGGAATCGCGAGGGTGAAGGAGACCGGTGTAGGGGTTAAGTTGGGAGACAAAACAGTATCAACATTGGCTTTTGCCGATGATTTGGTTCTGGTTGCGCAGACGCCCACTGGGTTGCAGAAGGCAATGGACGTGATGGCTGCGACCCTCGCGGGGGGTGGGCTTCAGGTCAACCCAGGGAAGTGTCGTACCCTCATCATGGAGGTCATCCAGGTACTTCAACAAACCAAAATTATCTTATGTTTTGTTTGGACCGTCTTCTGCTCAGAGTCGCATTTCAGCATTTGCCCGAGCTTTTTTTTATTATTATTATCACCGTAAAGAGTCTTCTAGCCAGCGAGGCCAAGAAAGGCCTACGTGAGTGGAAGAGAAATCAAACAGCACAACATAAGGTAGGGTTGCTACTCTGAGTTGCCCGAGTGACGTCATGAGAAGGGCGGGGTTTTGTATATACAAACTATCTGATCAATGATTGGTTGGTCATGCCCAAGCGCGACCTATCATATGACATCATCCGAGTACTTCAACACAGCAACCCTACCTTATGTTCTCCTGTTTGGACCGTCTTCCGCACAGAGTGCCCTTTTTTTACCATAAAGTGTCGTCATTCAAATGAGCCAGCGAGGTTTAGAAAGTCTTAGCTACCGGATGACGTCATGAGAAGGGCGGGGCTCTGAACCCACAAAATATCTGCCCAAAGATTTGGTCGGTCATTCCCAGGCACCGCCTATCAGATGACGTCAGCCGGGCACGTCATACCAGCAACCCTATCTTATGTTCTCCTGTTTGGACCGTCATCCGCTCAGAGTTGGGTTTCAAAAATTGACCGTATTTTTGTTTCTTTTATCATTAAGAATGGCCATTTCGCATGAGCCGGCGACGCCAAGAAAGGCCTCCATGAGCGAAAGAGGAACTAAACAGCACAACATAAGGTAATGTTGCTACTCTGAGTTGCCCGAGTGACGTCATGAGAAGGGCGGGATTTTGTACCTATAAACCATCTGACCAATGATTGGTCATGTCCAAGCCCCACCTATCAGACGACGTCATCCGGCTACTTCAACGCAGGATCCCTACCTTATGTTCTCCTGTTTGGATCGTCTTCCGCACAGACTCGCATTTTAGTAGTTGAACGAGCTTATTAAAGAGTCAACATTCACATAAATGAGCCATTGAGGTAAAGAAAGGTCACCGTGAGCGGAAGAGAAACCAAACACGACATCATAAGTTAGGGTTGCTACTCTGAGCTCCCGGTCACGTAATGAGAAGGGCGGGGCTCTGAGCCCACAAATTAATTGATCAATGATTGGTCGGTAAGTTTCAAGCCCCACCTATCAGATGACGTCACCCGGGTACTACAACACACCAACCCTACCTTATGTTCTCCTGTTTGGTCCGTTTTCTGCCCAGACCCACATTTAAGCAGGCGACCGATCTTATTAAAGTGTCAACATTCAATTGAATGAGCCAGCGAGGCCAAGAAAGGCGACCGTGAGCGGAAAAGAAACCAAACAGGACATCATAAGGTAGGGTTGCTACTCTGAGCTCCCTGGTGACGTCATCAGGGTGGAGTTCTGTAATCCACAAAGTATCTGTCCAATGATTGGTTATACCCAGGCCCGTCTATCAGATGACGTCCGTCGGGTACTTCAATGCAGCATCCCTATCTTATGTTTTCTTTTTTGGACCGTCTTCCGCTAAGAGACGCATTTCAGCAGGATAAAGCCGTCGTCATTTCAGATAACCCAGCGAGGCCAAACAAGGCCACCGTGAGCGGAAGAGGAACCAAACAGCACAACGTACTATGTGGCTTACGGAGCTCCAACCTCATGACGTCACCCGGGAACTCAGAATACAACCCTACCTTATGATGTCCTGTTTGGTTTCTCTTAGGCTCACGGTGGCCTTTCTTGGCCTCACTGGCCCATTCATATGAATGTCGACTCTTTAATAAGCTCGGTCAACTGCTGCAATGCGATTATGGGCGAAAGACGGTGCAAAAAGAACATAAGGTAGGGTTGGTGTGTTGAAGTACCCGGAAGACGTCATCTGATAGGTGGGGTTTGCAGCTTACCGACCAACAATTGATCAGATAATTTGTGTGTTTACAGCCTCGCTCCTCTCATGACGTCACCCGGGAGCTCAGAGTAGCAACCGTACCTTATGATGTCCTGTTTGGTTTCTCTTCCCCTCATGTCGTCTTTCTTTGCTTCGCTGGGTCATTCATGCAAATGTTGACTTTTTAATAAGCTCGGTCAACTGCTGAAATGCGACTCTGGGCGGAAGACGGTCCAAATAGGAGAACATAAGGTAGGGTTGTTGCATTAAAGTAGCCGGATGACGTCGTCTGATAGGTGGGGCTTGGACATGACCAATCGATTGGTCATATGTTTTATAGTTACAAAATCCCGCCCTTCTCATGACGTCACCCGGGTACCTCAGAGTAGCAACCCTACCTTATGTTGTGCTGTTTGACTCCTCTTCCGCTCACGGTGGCCTTGTTTAGCCTCGCTACATTATGTAAAATGACGGCGGCTTTATACTGCTAAAATGCGACTCTGAGCGGAAGCTGGTCGAAACAGGAGAACATAAGATCCCTAGGGTTGCTGCGTTTAAGTACCCGGCTGACGTCATCTAATAGGCGTGGCCTGGGTATAACCAATCATAGGACACATACGATGCTAATTACAGAGCTCCACCCTCATGACGTCACCCTGGAACTCAGAGTAGCAACCCTACCTTATGATGTGCTGTTTGGTTTCTCTTCCGCTCACGGTGGCCTTTTCTTGGCCTCGTAGGCTCATTCATGTGAATGTTGACTCACTCTTTAATAAGCTCGGTCAACTGCTGAAATGCGACTCTGGGCGAAAGACGGTACAAATAGGAGAACATAAGGTGGGTTGCTCTATTGAAGTAGCCGGATGACGTCGTTTCATAGGTGGGGCTTGGACATGACCAATCATTGGTCAGATGCCTTATAGGTACAAAATCCCGCCCTTCTCATGACGTCACTCTGGCAACTCAGAGTAGCAATCCTACTTTATATTGTGCTGTTTCATTTCTCTTCCGCTCAGGGAAGCCTTTCTTGGCCTCGTTGGCTAGAAGACTCCTTATGGTAATAATAATAACAATAATAATAATAATAAAGCTCGGGCAAATGCTGAAATGCGACACTGAGCAGAAGACGCTCCAAACAGAACATAAGGATGACGTCTTATGGTAGGTGGCTCTTGGGCATGACCGACCAATCATTGATCAGATTGTTTGTATATACAATACCACGCTCTTCTCATGACGTCACTCCCACAACTCAGAGTAGCAACCCTACCTTATGCTTGTGCTGTTTGGTTCCTCTGCCGGTCACGGTGGCCTTGTTTAGTTAGCCTAGCTGGATTATGTGAAATGACGGCGGCTTTATCCTGCTGTGATGCGACTCTGAGCGGAAGACGGTCCAAACAGAAGAACATAAGGTAGGGTTGCTGCGTTGAAGTTGTCGGCTGACGTCATCTGATAGGTGGGGTTTGGAACTTACTGACCAATCATTGATCAGATAACCTATGTGTTCAAAGCCCAGCTCTTCTCATGACGTCACCCGGGAGCTCAGAGTAGCAACCCTACCTTATGATGTCCTGTTTGGTTTCTTTCCCCCTTACGTCGCCTTTCTTGGCCTCGCTGGCTCATTCATGTGAATGTTAACTCTTTGATAAGCTCGGTCAACTGCTGAAATGCTACTCTTGGCAGAAGACGGTCCAAACAGGAGAACATAAAGTAGGGTTGCTTCGTTGAAGTAGCCGGATGACGTTATCTGATAGGTGGGGATTGGAATTGACAGACCAATCATTGATCAGATAATTTGTGGGTTCCGAACACCGCCTTTCTCATGACGTCACCCGGGTACCTCAGAGTAGCAACCCTACCTTATGTTGTGCTGTTTGATTCCTCTTCCGCTCACGGTAGCTTTGTTTGGCCTCGCTGGATTATGTGAAATGAAGGCGCCTTTATCCTGCGGAAATGCGACTCTGAGCGGAAGACGGTCTAAACAGGAGAACATAAGATAGGGTTGCTGCGTTGAAGTACCTGGCTGACTTCATCTGATAGGCGGGGCCTGGGTATAACCAATCATTGGACACATACTATGTGGATTACAGAGATCGACCCTCATGACGTCACCCGGGAACACAGAGTAGCAACCCTACCTTATGATGACCTGTTTGGGTCCTCTTCCGCTTATGGTGGCCTTACTTGGCCTCACTGGCTCAATCATGTGAATGTTGACTCTTTGATAAGCTCGGTCAAGTACTGAAATGCGACTCAGGGCGGAAGACGGTCCAAATAGGAGAACATAATTAGGGTTGCTGCAATAAAGTAGTCGGCTGACGTCATCTGATAGGTAGGGTTTGGGATTGACCGACCAATTATTGATCAGATAATTTGTGTGTTCAGCGCCCCGCCCTTCTTATCTTATCACCCGGGAGCTCAGAGTAGCAACCCTACCTTATGATGTGATGTTTGGTTTCTCTTCCGGTCGCGGTGGCCTTTCTTGGCCTCGTTGGCTTCTTCATGTGAATGTTGACTCACTCTTTAATAAGCTCGGTCAACTGCTGAAATGCGACTCTGGGTGGAAGACTGTACAAATAGGAGAGAACATAAGGTAGGTTGCTCTATTGAAGTAGCCGGATGACGTCGTTTCATAGGTGGGGCTTGGACATGACCAATCATTGGTCAGATGCCTTATAGGTACAAAATCCCGCCGTTTTCATGACGTCACTCGGGCAACTCAGAGAAGCAACCGTACCTTATGTTGTGCTGTTTGGTTCCTCTTTCGGTCACAGTGGCCTTGTTTAGTTAGCCTCGCTGGTTTATGTGAAAAGACAGCGGCTTTATCCTGCTGAAATGCGACTCTGAACGGAAGACGGTCCAAACAGGAGAACATAAGATAGGGTTGCTGCGTTGAAGTTGTCGGCTGACGTCATCTGACAGGTGGGGTTTGGGATTGACCGACAAATCATTAATAAGATAATTTGTGCGTTCAGAACCCCGCCCTTCTCATGACCTCATCCGGGAGCTCAGAAAAGAAACCCTACCTTATGATGTGCTGTTTGGTTTCTCTTCCGGTCGCGGTGGCCTTTCTTGGCCTCGTTGGCTCGCTCATACATGTGAATGTCTACTCTTTAATAAGCTCGATCAACTACTGCATTGCGATTATGGGCGGAAGTCGGTCAAAAAAGGAGAACATAAGGTAGGGTTGGTGTGTTGAAGTATTCCGATGACGTCATCTGATAGGTGGGGTTTGGAATTGACCGACCAATCATTGATCAGATAATTTATGTGTTCCGAACCCCGCCTTTCTCATGACGTCACCCGGGTACCTCAGAGTAGCAACCCTACCTTATGTTGTGCTGTTTGATTCCTCTTCCGCTCACGGTAGCCTTGTTTAGCCTCTTAGGATTATGTGAAATGAAGGCGCCTTTATCCTGCTGAAATGCGACTCTGAGTGGAAGACGGTCTAAACAGAAGAACATAAAATAGGGTTGCTGCGTTGAAGTACCTACCTTATGATGTCCTGTTTGGTTTCTCTTCCGCTCACGGTGGCCTTCATTGGCCTCATTGGCTCAATTATGTGAATGTTGACTCTTTGATAAGTTCGGTCAACTGCTGAAATGCGACTACGGGCGGAAGGCGGTACAAATAGAACATAAGGTGGGTTTCTCTATTGAAGTAGCCGGATGACGTCGTTTCATAGGTGGGGCTTGGACATGATCAATCATTGGTCAGATGCCTCATAGGTACAAAATCCCGCCCTTCTCATGACGTCACTCGGGCAGCTCAGAGTAGCGACCCTACGTTATATTGTGCTGTTTGATTTCTCTTCCGCTCACGGAGGCCTTTCTTGGCCTCGCTGGCTAGAAGACTCCTTATGGTAATAATAATAACAATAATAATAATAATAATAATAATAATAATAATAATAATAAAGCTCGGGCAAATACTGAAATGCAACACTGAGCAGAAGACGCTCCAAACAGTACATAAGGCTGACGTCATATGATAGGTGGGGTTTGGGATAGACCGACCAATCATTGATCAGATAATTTTTGGGTTCAGAGCCCCGCCCATCTCATGACATCACCCGGGAGCTCAGAGAAGCAACCCTACCTTATGATGTCCTGTTTGGTTTCTCTTCCGCTCACGGTAGCCTTTCTTGGCTTCGTTGGCTCGCTCAAACATGTGAATGTCGACTCTTTCATAAGCTCGGTCAACTACTGCAATGCGACTATGGGCGGAAGATGGTTAAGAAATGAGAACATAAGGTAGGGTTGGTTTGTTGAAGTATTCGGATGACGTCATCTGATAGGTGGGGTTTGGAACTTACCGACCAATCATTGATCAAATAATCTATGTGTTCAAAGCCCAGCTCTTCTCATGACGTCACCCGGGAGCTCAGAGTAGCAACCCTACCTTATGATGTCCTGTTTGGTTTCTCTTCCGCTCACGGTGGCCTTAATTGGCCTCGTTGGCTCATTCATGTGAATGTTGACTCACTCTTTAATAAGATCGGTCAACTGCTGAAATGCGACTTTTTGGCGGAAGCCGGTACAAATAGGAACATAAGGTGGGTTGCTCTATTGAAGTAACCGGATGACGTCGTTTCATAGATGGGGCTTGGACATGACCAATCATTGGTCAGATGCCTTATAGGTACAAAATCCCGCCCTTCTCATGACGTCACTCAGGAAACTCAGAGTAGCAACCTTACCTTATGTTGTGCTGTTTGGTTCCTCTTCCGCTCACGGTGGCCTTGTTTAGTTAGCCTCGCTGGATTATGTGAAATGACGGCGGCTTTATCCTCCTCAAATGCGACTCTGAGCGGAAGACTGTCCAAACAGGAGAACATAAGATAGGGTTGCTGTGTTGAAGTTGTCGGCTGACGTCATCTGATAGGTGGGGTTTGGGATTGACCGAGCAATCATTGATCAGATAATTTGTGGGTTCAGATCCCAGCCCTCTCATGACATCACCCGGGAGCTCAGGGATGCAACCCTACCTTATGATGTGCTGTTTGGTTTCTCTTCCGCTCACGGTGGCCTTTCGTGGCCTCGTTTTCTCGCTCATACATGCGAATGTCGACTCTTTAATAAGCTCGGTCAACTGCTGAAATGCGACTATGGGCGTAAGACGGTCAAAAAAGGAGAATATAAGGTAGGGTTGGTGTGTTGAAGTATTCAGATGACCAATCATTGGACTTACTGACCAATCATTGATCAGATAATTTATGTGGTCAAAGCCGAGCTCTTCTCATGACGTCACCCGGGAACTCAGAGTAGCAGCCCTACCTTATGATGTCCTGTTTGGTTTCTCTTCCGCTCACGGTGGCCTTAATTGGCCTCATTGGCTCAATCATGTGAATGTTGACTCTTTGATAAGCTCGGTCAACTGCTGAAATGCGACTCTGGGCGGAAGACGGTACAAATAGGAGAACATAAGGTAGGGTTGCTGCGTTGAAGTAGCCGGATGACGTTATCTGATGGGTGGGGTTTCGAACCTACCGACCAATCATTGACCAGATAATTCATGGCTTCCGAAACCCGTTTTTCTCATGACGTCACCCCGGGTACCTCTGAGTAGCAACCCTACCCTAGGTTGTGCTGTTGGATTCCTCTTCCGCTCACGGTAGCCTTGTTTGGCCTCGCTGGATTATGTGAAATGACGGCGCCTTTATCCCTGCTGAAATGCGAATCTGAGCGGAAGACGGTCTAATCAGGAGAACATAAGATAGGGTTGCTGCGTTGAAGTACCTGGCTGACCTGGGTATAACCAATCATTGGACACATACTATGTGGATTACAGAGCTCCACCTTCATGACGTCACCCGGGAACTGGGAGTAGCAACTCTAACTTATGATGTCCTGTTTGGTTTCTCTTCCGCTCACGGTGGCCTTTTCTTGGCCTCATTGGCTCAATCATGTGAATGTTGACTCTTTGATAAACTCGGTCAACTGCTGAAATGCGACTCCGGGCGGAAGACGGTACAAATGGGAGAACATAAGGTGGGTTGCTCTATTGAAGTAGCCGGATGACGTCGTTTCATAGGTGGGGCTTGGACATGACCAATCATTGGTCAGATGCCTTATAGGTACAAAATCCCGCCCTTCTCATGACGTCACTCGGGCAACTCAGAGTAGCAACCCTACCTTATGTTGTGCTGTTTGGTTCCTATTCCGCTCACGGTGGCCTTGTTTAGTTAGCCTCGCTGGATTATGTGAAATGACGGTGGCTTTATCCTCCTGAAATGCGACTCTGAACGGAAGACGGTCCAAACAGGGGAACATAAGATGGGGCTCCTGCGTTGAAGTTGTCGGCTAACGTCATGTGATAGGTGGGGTTTGGGATTGACCGACCAATCATTGAACAGATAATTTGAGAGTTCAGAGCCCCGCCCTTCTCATGACATCATCCGGGAACTCAGAGAAGTAACCCTAACCTTATGATGTCCTGTTTGGTTTCTCTTCCGCTCACGGTAGCCTTTCTTGGCCTCGTTGGCTCGCTCATACATGTGAATGTCGACTCTTTAATATGCTCGGTCAACTACTGCAATGTGACTATGGGCGGAAGACGGTCAAAAAAGGAGAACATAAGGTAGAGTTGGTATGTTGAAGTATTCGGATGACGTCATCTGACAGGTGGGGTTTGGAACTTACCGACCAATCATTAATCAGATAATTTATCTGTTCAAAGCCAAGCTCTTCTCATGACGTCACTCGGGAGCTGAGAGTAACAGCCCTACCTTATGATGTCCTGTTTGGTTTCTCTCCCCCTTACGTCGCCTTTCTTGGCCTCGTTGGCTTATTCATGTGAATGTTGACTCTTTAATAAGCTCGGTCAACTGCTGAAATGTGACTCTAGGCGGAAGACGGTCCAAATAGGAGAACATAAAGTAGGGTTGCTGCGTTGAAGTAGCCTTATGACGTTATCTGATAGGTGGGGATTAGAATTGACGACCAATCATTGATCAGATAGTTTATGGGTTCCGAACCCCGCCTTTCTCATGATGTCACCCGGGTACCTCAGAGTAGCAACCCTACCTTATGTTGTGCTGTTTGATTCCTCTTCCGCTCACGGTAGCCTTGTTTGGCCTCGCTGGATTATGTGAAATGAAGGCGCCTTTATCCTGCTGAAATGCGACTGTGAGAGGAAGACGGTTCAAACAGGAGAACATAAAAGAGGGTTTCTGCGTTGAAGTACTTGGCTGACGTCATCTGATAGGCGGGGCCTGGGTATAACCAATCATTGGACACATACTATGTGCATTAGAGAGCTCCACCCTCATGACGTCACCACGGAAGTCAGAGTAGCAACCCTACCTTATGATATGCTGTTTGGTTTCTCTTCCGCTCACGGTGGCCTTACTTGGCCTCATTGGCTCAATCATGTGAATGTTGACTCACTCTTTGATAAGCTCGGTCAAGTGGTGAAATGCGACTCTGGGCTTAAGACGGTCCAAACAGGAGAACACAAGATAAGGTTGCTGCGTTCAAGTACACGGCTGGCGTCATCTGATAGGCGTGGCCTGGGTATATCCAATCATTGTACACATACTATGTGGATTACGGAGCTCCAACCTCATGACGTCACCCGGGAACTCAGAATACAACGCTACCTTATGATATCCTGTTTGGTTTCTCCTCCGCTCACGGTGGCCTTTCTTGGCCTCACTGGCCCATTCATGTGAATGTCGACTCTTTAATAAGCTCGGTCAACTGCTGCAATGCGATTATTGGCGAAAGACGGTGCAAAAAGGAGAACATAAGGTAGGGTTGGTGTGTTGAAGTATCATTATGACGTCATCTGATAGGTGGGGTTAGGAACTTACCGACCAACCATTGATCAGATAATTTGTGTGTTCAAAGCCACGCTCTTCTCGTGACGTCACCCGGGAGCTCAGAGTAGGAACCCTACCTTATGATGTCCTGTTTGGTTTCTCTTCCCCTCACGTCGTCTTTCTTTGCCTCGCTGGCTCATTCTTGCAAATGTTGACTCTTTAATAAGCTCGGTCAACTGCTGAAATGCGAATTTGTGCGGAAGACGGTCCAAATAGGAGAACGTAAGGTAGGGTTGCTGCGTTGAAGTATCCGGATGACGTCGTCTGATAGGTGGGGCTTGGACATGACCAATCGATTGGTCAGATGGTTTATAGGTACAAAATCCCGCCCTTCTCCTGACTTCACTCGGGCAACTCAAAGTAGCAACCGTACCTTATGTTGTGCTGTTTGATTCCTCTTCCGCTCACGGTGGCCTTGTTTAGCCTCGCTAGATTATGTAAAATGACGGCGGCTTTATCCTGCTTAAATGCGACTCTTAGCGGAAGACGGTCGAAACAGAACATAAGATCCCTAGGGTTGCTCCATTTAAGTACCCGGCTGCCGTCATCTAATAGGCGTGGCCTGGGTATAACCAATCATTGGACACATGCTATGTGGATTACAGAGCTCCACCCTCATGACGTCACCCAGGAACTCAGAGTAGCAACGCTACCTTATGATGTCCTGTTTGGTTCTCTTCCGCTCACGGTGGCCTTACTTGGCCTCACTGGATCAATCATGTGAATGCTGACTCTTTGATGGGCTCGGTCAAGTACTGAAATGCGACTCTGGGAAGAGAAACCAAACAGGACATCATAAGGCAGGGTTGGTACTCTGAGCTCCCTGGTGGCGTCATGAGAAGAGCGGGGCTCTGAACACAAATTATATGATCAATGTTTGGTCGGTAAGTTCCAAACCCCACCTATCAGATGACGTCTTCCGGGTACTTCAACACCCCAACCCTACCTTAATGTTCTCCTGTTTGGACCGTCTTTCGCCCATAATCGCATTGCAACAATTGACCGAGTTTATTAAAGAGTCGCCCTTCACATGAATGTGCCAGTGAGGCCAAGAAAGGCCACCGCGAGCCTAAGAGAAACCAAAATGGACATCATAAGGTATGGTTGTATTCTGAATTCCCGGGTGACGTCATGAAGGTGGAGCTCCGTAATCCACATAGTATGTATCCAATGATTGGTTATACCCAGGCCCGCGCCTATGAGGTGTCGTCAGCCAGGTACTTCAACGCAGCAACCCTATCTTATGTACTACTGATTAGACCGTCTTCCGCTCAGAGTCGCATTTCAGCAGGATAAAGCCGCCGTCATTTCACATAATCCAGCGAGGCTAACTAAACAAGGCCACCGTGACCTGAAGAGGAAACAAACAGCACAACATAAGGTAGGGTTGCTACTCGGAGTTGCCCGATTGACGTCATGAGAAGGGCGGGGTATTGTATATACAAACAATCTGATCAATGATTGGTCGGTCATGCCCAAGAGCCACCTATTATATGACGTCATCCTTATGTTCTGTTTGGAGCGTCTTCTGCTCAGTGTCGCATTTCAGCATTTCCCCGAGCTTTATTATTATTATTATTAATGTTATTATCATTACCATAAGGAGTCTTCTAGCCAGCGAGGCCAAGAAAGGCCTCCGTGAGCAGAAGAGAAATCAAACAGCACAATATAAAGTAGGGTTGCTACTCTGAGTTGCCCGAGTGACGTCATGAGAAGGGCGGGATTTTGTACCTATAAAATATCAGACCAATGATTGGTCATGTCCAAGCCCCACCTATGAAACGACGTCATCCGGCTACTTCAATAGAGCAACCCACCTTATGTTCTCCCATTTGTACCGTCTTCCGCCCGGAGTCGCATTTCAGCAGTTGACCGAGCTTATTAAACAGTGAGTCAAAATTAACATAATTGCGCCAATAGGCCAATTAAGGCCACCGTGAGCGGAAGAGAAACCAAACATCACATCATAAGGTAGGGTTGCTACTCTGAGCTCCCGGGTGATGTCGTGAGAAGGGCTGGGCTCTGAACACACAAATTATCTGATCAATGATTGGTCGGTCAATCCCACACCCCACCTATCAGATGACATAATCCGACTACTTCATGGCAGCAACCCTAATTATGTTCTCCTGTTTGGACCGTCTTCCCCCTAGAGTCGCATTACAGTAGTTGACCGAGCTTATCAAAGAGTCAACATTCACATGAATGAGCCAACGAGGCCAAGTAAGGCCACAGTGAGCGGAAGAGAAACCAAACAGCACATCATAAGGTAGGGTTGCTACTCTGAGTTCCCGGGTGACGTCATGAGAAGAGCTGGGCTTTGAACACATAAATTGTTTGATCAATGATTGGTCAGTAAGTTCCAAACCCACCAATCAGATGACGTCATCCGAATACTTCAACACTTCAACCCTACCTCATGTTCTTTTATGACCGTCTTCCGCCCATAGGCGCATTGCAGTAGTTGACCGAGCTTATTAAAGACTCGACATTCACATGTATGAGCAAGCCAACGAGGCCAAGAAAGGCCACCGTGAGCGGAAGAGAAACCAAACAGCACATCATAAGGTAGGGTTGCTTCTCTGAGCTCCCGGATGATGTCATGAGAAGGTCGGGGCTCTGAACCACAAATTATCTGATCAATGACTGGTCGGTTAATCCAAAACCCCACCTATCAGATGACGTCAGCCGACAAGTTCAACGCAGCAACCCTATCTTATGTTCTGTTTGGATCGTCTTCCGCTCAGAGTCGCATTTCAGCAGGATAAAGACGCCGTCATTTCACATAATCCAGCGAGGCTAACTAAACAAGGCCACCGTGACCGTAAGAGGAACTAAACAGCACAACATAAGGTAGGGTTGCTACTCTGAGCTACCTAGATGATGTCATCAGAAGGGCGGGGCTCTGAACCCACATATCATCTGATCAATGATTGGTCGGTCAATCCCAATCCCCACCTATCAGATGACGTCAGCCGCCTATTTTAACGCAGGAACCCTACCTTATGTTCTCCTGTTTGGACCGTCACCCGCTCAGAACACCCCGTCTTTTTTACCATAAACTGTCGTCATTCAAATGAACTAGCGAGGCCTAAGAAAGGCCTCCGTGAGCGGAAGAGGAACCAAATAGCACAACATAAGGGAGGATTGCTGCGTTGAGCTACTGGGTGACGTCATGAGAAGGGCGGGGCTCTGAACCCACAAAATATCTGCCCAAAGATTTGGTCGGTCATGCCCAGGCCCCGCCTATCAGATGACGTCAGCCGGGTACTTCATAGCAGCAACCCTATCTTATGTTTTCCTGTTTGGACCGTCTTCCGCCCAGAGTCGCATTTCAGCAGTTGGCCGAGCTTATTAAAGAGTCAACATTCACATGAATGAGCCAGCGAGGCCAAGAAAGGCAACCGTGAGCGGAAGAGAAACCAAACAGGACATCACAAGGTAAGGTTGCTATTCTGAGCTCCCTTGTGACGTCATGTGGGTGGAGATCTATAATCCAGAAAGTATCTGTCCAATGATTGGTTATACCCAAGCACCGTCTATCAGTTGACGTCAGCCAGGTACTTCAACACAGCAACCCTATCTTAAGTTTTCCTTTTTGGACCGTCTTCCGCTGAGAGTCGCATTTCAGCAGGATAAAGCCGTCCTCATATCACATAAGCCAGCGAGTTTCAAACAAGAGTACAGTGAACGGAAGAGGAACCGAACATCACAACATAATGTAGGGTTGCCACTCTGAGCCACCCGAATGAAGTCATGAGAAGGGGGGGGCTCTGAACCCACAAATTATTTGACCCCGTGAGCGAAAGAGGAATCAAACAGCATAACATGAGGGCTGAGTTATGACCCACACCGCCGTCGCCAACCTGTGTGCTACACACCACCAGCTGCAACGATGGCCGCTATCCACCCCACCACCTGAATCTCAGCCACAACACCCTGCCCCCACACACCACTCCGCCCACAATGAGTAGTATCAACCCCACAGCCAGGCCTCAACCCCCTCTTTACCAAATCATTCTCCCTAACCATCTCACTTTGCACACCACCTCGACCAAAACACCCTATATCTGCCACTCTATCATCAAACACATTCAACAGACCTTGAAAATACTCACTCCATCTCCTTCTCACATCAGGAACAGATGAAGAAAGGCCACTTCCACTCACATGCATTCTCTAGCTGTCATATGTAATGCACCAAAACCACAGCTCCCTATCTGCAGCCAGGCCCCACAGACCTTTCCATGGTTCAATCCATTGACAGCACGTTGACCCCAGTATACCAGAGTGTTCCAATTTACATAATACTGATAATGATGATAATGATGATTATAATAATGATAATGATAATGATTATTCTTTTCATACATGGTTGCCTTTTCCCGCTTGGGTGAGGTAGTCTCAAGAACAGATGACAGAGCTGAGCCTCAGAGCAAAAATTCCTCCGAGTTGCCCGGATGACGTCATCGTAAGGGCGGGGTTTTGTTATACAAACTATCTGATCAATGATTGGTTGGTCATGCACAAGCGCCACTTATGACGTCATCCGGGTACTTGTACACAGCAACCCTACCTTATGTTCTCCTGTTTCGACCGTCTTCCGCTCAGAGCCCCCTTTTTTTACCATAAATGTCGTTATTCAAATGAGCCAGCTAGGTTAAGAAAGACCTCCGTGAGTGAAAGAGGAACCAAATAGCACAACATGAGTGAACATTGCTGCGTTGAGCTACCAGGTGACGTCATGAGAAGGGTGGGGCTCTGAACCCACAAAATATCTGCCCAAAGATTTGGTCGGTCATGCCCAGGCCCCGCCCATCAGATGACGTCAGCCGGGTACTTCATAGCAGCAACCCTATCTTATGTTCTCCTGTTTGGAGCGTCTTCTGCTCAGAGTTGGGTTTCACCAGTTGATCCTGTTTTTGTTGTTTTACCATAAACAATTGTCATTTCGCATAAGCCGGCGACGCCAAGAAAGGCCTCCGTGACCGGAAGAGGAACTAAACAGCACAAAATAAGATAAGGTTGCTACTCTGAGTTGCCAGAGTGACGTCATGAGAAGGGCGGGATTTTGTACCTATAAACCATCTGACCAATGATTGGTCATGTCCAAGCCCCACCTATCAGACGACGTCAGCCGGCTACTTCAACGCAGCAACCCTACCTTATGTTCTCCTGTTTCGACCGTCTTCCGCAATGAGTCGCATTTCAGCAGTTGACCGAGCTTATTAAACAGTGAACATTCACATGAATGAGCCAGCGAGGCCAAGAAAGGCCACCGCGAGCGGAAGAGGAACCAAACAGCACAACATAAGGTAAGGTTGCTTCTCTGAGTTACCCGAATGACGTCATGATAAGGGCGGGGTTTTGTATATACAAACTATCTGATCAATGATTGGTCGGTCATGTCCAAGCGCCACTTATCATATGACATCATCCGGCTACTTCAACAGCCATGAGGGAGAGGCCGGCGACCGTTCACCCTCTTGCTCACATTGTGGGGAGACCTTCGCCAGCTATCAGGGCCGTACGGTCCACGAGAGGCAGGCACATGCCGGCTCCTTTCACCAGGAGTTGGCTACCAGGCACGTTCTGTCCAAGGCTCGGTGGTCTGACGGGGAGGTGGATCTCCTCGCCAGGGCTGAGGCTGGGATGGCAGCTGGTCCCTCACTAGTTGCCGGGCAGGGCCTGAACCAGCGGTTGTGGGAAATTGTCCCATCTAGGACGGTCGAAGCGATCAAAGATCTCCGACGCAAAGCGTCATATAAGACCAGGGTTCAGGAACTGACCTTGAACTTAAACCTCCTCCAGGAAACTGGTGAGAGTGAGGTGCTGGATGGTGTGCCGATTGAGAGGCGTGTCCCAGCCACAACGCGAGGCAACACGCGGAATGACGCCCCGGGGGAAGCACCACTTACAGGGATGTACGCGAGTGCGGAACCCAGTGGTGAGATGACCATTCCTCCCACGGTTTGATCTGTCCCAGTCATTCCGCGGGTCCCCCAATCCCCATCTCAATCGATTGCTTCCTTTGTGGCGGAGACTGTCGCTTATTTCGACGCATTACTACTCGACCAAACAAGTACATCGTGGGGCGAGGACGTCCTAAATGAAGCCCTTGACCACTTGCGTCAGGGTGACAGCCTCGCTGCAACCAGGGCAGTTGCAGAGCACGCATCACAGATGCTAAGCTCCTGCAACTCGCCCCAAGACCGCCCGAATCGTGGTGGAGATGGTTCAAGGCAGTCGGCGAACTCAGGCCGCGTACTCCGCGCGGAGGAGGCTCCTTTGCGAGGGAACCGGCTTAGAAGGGAGCAATACCGCAAAGTACAGAGACTCTATCGTGAGAATAGGTCTTTGGCTGCTGGACAGGTACTCAAAGGTGATTGGGAGGTACCGCCAACTTCGGTTGGGACGGAACGCCTGAATCCCTTTTGGGAGGCTCTCTTCTTTCGACCGTCTGAGCCGGACGAACGTGTCATTACCGACTTTGACTTAACACGTGAACAACTGGCAGAGATCATAACCGTAGACGAGGTAGCACACCACCTCAAAGCCACCAGAACATCTGCTCCTGGACCTGATGGAGTGTCGACTCGGTTGCTGAAGTCCATTCCTCCGAGGGTTCTGGCCAAAATGTTCAACCTCTGGTTAGCTACGTCTGCGTTGCCAGAGCCATTGAAGGCTAACAGAACGGTGGTGATACCTAAGGTCCCCAACCCAACCGAACCCAAGGACTACAGGCCTATCACCATCTCCTGTGCCGTAGTCCGCCTGCTCCATAAGATCTTGAGCAGCCGCATCTCGAGCCTCGTCCAGATGGATGAAGCTCAAAAGGCATTCGTTCCAGTGGACGGATGCCTCGAGAACCTCACGATCTTGGATGCGATCGTCGGTCGTGCACGGGCACACGCCCACGGTGCGCACCTGGCATTCCTTGACATGGCCAAAGCATTCGATAGTGTTAACCATAGCACTATCGAGCGGGCCATGTCGCGGAAGGGCATCGCAGCCCTCGTCAGGACATACATTATGTCGACGTACGACCGAGCCTTCACTAACACTGAAAGCAGCAACGGGATGTCGGATAAGATTGATATGACTCGTGGGGTCAAACAGGGTGACCCATTATCACCGATTCTCTTCAACCTTGTGATTGACGAGGTGATCGCGAGGGTGAAGGAGACCGGTGTAGGGGTTAAGTTGGGAGACAAAACAGTATCAACATTGGCTTTTGTCGATGATTTGGTTCTGGTCGCGCAGACGCCCACTGGCTTGCAGAAGGCAATGGACGTGATGGCTGCGACCCTCGCGGGGGGTGGGCTTCAGGTCAACCCAGGGAAGTGTCGTACCCTCAGCATGGAGGTCGACGGCAAACGCAAGAATTGGTACGTCAATAAGAACAGGACGTTCCAAGTCTTGGGTAGCGCTGTCGGTTCCATGAGCGCTGAGGACGAGTATAAGTATCTCGGGATTCTCGTCGGGGTCGGGGGTCGGCGTAAGTCCTATGGAGCCTTGCTAGAAGAGGGGCTACGGAACATCACCAGAGCCCCTCTAAAACCTCAAGAGCGGATTGCGTTGCTTGTAGAGCATCTGATGCCCAAGCTCATGCATCGACTGGTGTTGGGGAAAGTATGTAAGACTCAGTTAGCGCGCATGGACAGGCAAGTGCGAGTGGCGGTCCGCCGCTGGCTGCGCCTAGCACATGACGTGCCCTGTGCATTCTTCGACTCGACAGCAGGAGATGGTGGGCTGGGTATACCAGACTTTGTTTCAACCGTCCGGCTAAATAAACAAGCGCTGTTCTAGAAACTGCTCACCTCGCCCGACCCAGTAATTCAGGCGGCAGTCCGGGATCCTGCAGTGTTGAGCAAGCTGCAACGCTGGTCCGGTCGACAGGCGGGGAGTAAGACCGAACGGCAGCACGTATGGAGGGCCAATCACCGTCGACGGTGTGGCTCTTGCTCCATCTGCCGCTGTGCCTAAGGTGAGCAGATGGGTGAACAGCGGGAACCGTTTCCTGTCCGGTGCGAACTACCTGAAGGCCGTCCAAGTGCGGATAGGCGCATTACCCACCCCTGCCAGGGCGTCCAGAGGCCGGCCCGAGATCAACGGCCTCTGTGATACCTGCCAGAAGCCGGGTACGCCTCGTACACATGGCGGGAGGGGAAAACGGCACAGCAACATCATGCGACTCTGGGCGGAAGACGGTACAAATAGGAGAACATAAGGTGGGTTGCTCTATTGAAGTAGCCGGATGACGTCGTTTCATTGGTGAGGCTTGGACATGACCAATCATTGGTCAGATGCCTTATAGGTACAAAATCCCGCCTTTCTCACGACGTCACTCGGGCAACTCAGAGTAGCAACCCTACTTTATATTGTGCTGTTTGATTTCTCTTCCGCTCACGGAGGCCTTTCTTGGCCTCGCTGGCTAGAAGACTCCTTATGGTAATAATAGTAATAATAATAATAATGATAATGATAATGCCCGGGCAAATGCTGAAATGCGACACTGAGCAGAAGACGGTCCAAAAAGAACATAAGGTCGGATTAGTGCATTGAAGTACCCGGATGACGTCATATGATAGGTGGCTCTTGGGCATGACCGACCAATCATTGATCAGATTGTTTGTTTATACAATACCCCGCCCTTCTCATGACGTCACTCGGGTAACTCAGAGTAGCAACCCTACCTTATGTTGTGCTGTTTGGTTCCTCTTCCGGTCACGGTGGCCTTGTTTAGTTTGCCTCGCTGGATTATGTGAAATAGCGGCGGCTTTTTACTGCTGAAATGCGACTCTGAGCGGAAGACGGTCCAAACAGAACATAAGATAGGGTTGCTGCGTTGAAGTTGTCGGCTGACGTCATCTGATAGGTGGGGTTTGGGATTGACCGACCAATTATTGATCAGATAATTTGTGGGTTCAGAGCCCCGCCCTTCTCATGACATCATCCGGGAGCTCAGAGAAGCAACCCTACCTTATGATGTCTGTTTGGTTTCTCTTCCACTCACGATGGCCTTTCCTGTCCTCGTTGGCTCGCTCAAACATGTAAATATCGACTCTTTAATAAGCTCGGTCAACTACTGCAATGCGACTATGGGCGGAAGACGATCAAAAAAGGAGAATATAAGGTAGAGTTGGTGTGTCAAGGTATTCGTATGACGTCATCTGATAGGTGGGGTTTGGAACCTACCAACCAATCATTGATCAGATAATTTATATGTTCAAAGCCCAGCTCTTCTCATGACGTCATCCGGGAGCTCAGAGTAGCAACCCTACCTTATGATGTGCTGTTTGGTTTCTCTTCCGCTCACGGTGGCCTCAAATGGCCTCATTGGCTCAATCATGTGAATGTTGATTCTTTGATAAGCTCGGTCAACTGGTGAAATGCGACTCTGGGCGGAAGACGGTCCAAAAACAGCAGAACATAGGATAGGGTTGCTGCTTTGAAGTACACGGCTGACGTCATCTCATAAGCGTGGCCTGGGTACAAGCAATCAGTGGACACATTCTATATGGATTACGGAGCTCTACTTTCATAACGTCACCCGGGAACTCAGAATACAACCCTACCTTATGATGTCCTGTGTGGTTTCTCTTAGGCTCACCGTGGCCTTTCTTGGCCTCACTAGCCCATTCATGTGAATATCGACTCTTTAATAAGCTCGGTCAACTGCTGCAATGCGATTATGGGCGAAAGACGGTCCAAAAAGGAGAACATAAGGTATGGTTGGTGTGTTGAAGTACCCGGAAGAAGTCATCTGATAGGTGGGGTTTGGAACTTACCGACCAATCATTGATCAGATAATTTGTGTGTTCAGAGCCCCGCTCTTCTCATGACATCATCCGGGAGCTCAGAGTAGCAACCCTACCTTATGATGTCTTGTTTGGTTTCTCATCCGCTCACGGTGGCCTTTCTTGGCCTCGTTGGCTCGCTCATACATGTGAATATCGACTCTTTAATAAGCTTGGTCAACTACTGCAATGCGACTATGGACGGAAGACGGTCAAAAAAGAACATACGGTCGGGTTGGTGTATTGAAGTATTCGGATGACGTCACCTGATTGTTGGGGTTTGGAGCTTACCGACCAATCATTGATCAGATAATTTGTGGGTTCAAAGCCCAGCTCTTCTCATGACGTCACCCGGGAGCTCAGAGTAGCAACCCTACCTTATGATGTCCTGTTTGGTTTCTCTCCTCCTTACGTCGCCTTTGTTGGCCTCGCTGGCTCATTTATGTGAATGTTGACTCTTTAATAAGCTCGGTCAACTGCTGAAATGCGACTCTGGGCGGAAGACGGTCCATATAGGAAGACATAAGGTAGGGTTGCTGCGTTGAAGTAGCCGGATGACATCATCTGATAGGTGGGGATTGGAATTGACCGACCAATCATTGATCAGATAATTTGTGGGTTCCGAACCCCGCCTTTCTCATGACGTCACCCGGGTACCTTAGAGTAGCAACCCTACCTTATGTTGTACTGTTTGATTCCTCTTCCGCTCACGGTGGCCTTCTTTGGCCTTCCTGGATGATTTGAAATGAAGGCTCCTTTATCCTGCTGAAATACGACTCTGAGCGGAAGACGGTCTAAACAGGAGAACATAAGATAGGTTTGCTGCGTTCAAGTACCTGGCTGACGTCATCTAATAGGCGGGGCCTGGGTATAACCAATCATTGGACACATACTATGTGGATTACAGAGCTCCACCCTCATGACGTCACCCGGGAGCTCAGAGTAGCAACCCTACCTTATGATATCCTGTTTGGTTTCTCTTCCGCTCACGGTGGCCTTAGATGGCCTGTTGGCGCAATCATGTGAATGTTGACGCTTTGATAAGCTCGGTCAACTGCTGAAATGCGACTCTGGGCGGAAGACGGTACAAATAGGAGAACATAAGGTGGGTTGCTCTATTGAAGTAGCCGGATGACGTCGTTTCATAGGTGGGGCTTGGACATGACCAATCATTGGTCAGATGCCTTATAGGTACAAAATCCCGCCCTTCTCATGACGTCACTCGGGCAACTCAGAGTAGCAACCCTACTTTATATTGTGCTGTTTGATTTCTCTTCCGCTCACGGAGGCCTTTCTTGGCCTCGCTGGCTAGAAGACTCATTATGTTAAAAATAATAACAATGATAATAATACTAAAGCTCGGGCAAATGTTGAAGTGCAAAACTGAGCAGAATACGCTCCAAACAGAACATAAGGTCGTGTTGGTGCATTGAAGTACCCTGATAACTTCATATGATAGGTGGCTCTTGGGCATGATCGACCAATCATTGATCAGATTGTTTGTATATACAATACCCCACCCTTTTCATGACGTCACTCGGGCAACTCAGAGTAGCAACCCTACCTTATGTTGTGCTGTTTGGTTCCTCTTCCGCTCACGGTGGCCTTGTTTAGTTAGCCTCGCTGGATTATGTGAAATGACGGCAGCTTTATCCTGCTGAAATGCGACTCTGAGCGGAAGACGGTCCAAACAGGAGAACATAAGATAGGGTTGCTGCGTTGAAGTTGTCGGCTGACGTCATCTGATAGGTGGTGTTTGGGATTGACCGACCAATCATTGATCAGATAATTTGTGGGTTCAGGGCCCCGCCCTTCTCATGACATCACTCGGGAGCTCAGAGAAGCAACCCTACCTTATGATGTGCTGTTTGGTTTCTCTTCCGCTCACGGTGGCCTTTCGTGGCCTCGTTGGCTTGCTCATACATGTGAATGTTGACTCTTTAATAAGCTCGGTCAACTGCTGCAATGCGACTACGGGCGGAAGACGGTCCAAAAAGGAGAACATAAGGTAGGGTTGCTGCGTTGAAGTAGCCGGATGACGTCATCTGATAGGTGGGGATTGGAATCGACCGACCAATCATTGATCAGATAATTTGTGGGTTCCGAGCCCCGCCGTTCTCATGACGTCACCCGGGTACCTCAGAGTAGCAACCCTATGGGTTCTCTTCATAGATTCCCAATTAGTGATTGGGACGTGCAGGAAGGTCTAACTACATTCTAATATTTGTGCTTCTCTTTTGGAGTTAAAAAAGCTACACAAAAGGGGTGGATGTCGGTAAGCGACCTACTCTACATGTTGATAGTGAAAGAAGTGTTTAATTGAAGTAAGGTCGTATGGACACAATAAGAGGAAGATTAAGATCAGACTGCTCATAGCATAGGTAGAAGTAAGTTGAGAGGTGGCAGTAAGATGATGGTTCGATATACCTTACCGAACCTGAAGCACAATGACCTCCCAGCACCGCTGAGGCCTTCCAGTACGGCCTGTCGGTCGGGAGCAATGGGCAACCCCGCCAAGGCGTCCACCGACCGCCCGACAACCCGCCCTCAGGAACTGGTACCTACCCGGGAGCCACGGGAGAACAGCCAAGTCCCGCACACCCTAGGCCAACAAGGGGAGATGACCTTTAGCCTGCCTGGCGGCCGACACCAGATGGACAAGGCAGGCCCGATTATTTACCGTGTGCTCTTGGACCACATTCGGTAGAGGGAATGCGTCCAGGTTAGGGCTTTGACCCTGCACACCTCTAGGTCCCGGTGTTTCAGCCCTAGCCCAATGAGAGCACTCGCACTCTCATGACACCATGCACCTCGCCAGTTGACTGTGGCCGATGTTAGGTGCAAGGTGTATTTGCCGGTTAGATCCCGTACGCCCTGTAGGACTTCCGGGGTGCCGTAGTGGCTGCACTTGTGTTGATATGCAGCTGAGAGTGCGAGGTGGACTCCAGAGACCTGGGTATCAATTATCCAGGCCTCTGTACCTTTGGAAGCCACGATGTCCGGCTTCCTAAAGGACCCTGCAATAAGAATGCGAGGCTCGCAGACCACCTGGTACCCCCTCTGCCTCAGCCGTCCGGCCAAATAGGCATTGATATTGTCGTGCCTTCTGACACGACCCCCATGGGTACGAGGACACATCTCAGCGATGTGTCCAAGTGACCCAGGTTTACGACAGGTGTCACAGAGGCCGTTGATCTCGGGCCGACCTCTGGACGCCCTGGCTGGGGTCGGCAGCGCGCCTATCCTGACTTGGACAGCCTTCACATAATTCGAACCGGACAGAAATCGGTTCCCGCTGGTGACCCATCTGCTAACCTGAGGCACGGCAGCAGATGGAGCGAGGGCCGCTCCGTCAACTACTAAGTTGGACCTCCATGCGTGCAGGCGTTCGGTCTTGTTACCCGCCTGCCGACCAGCAATGCATGCGGGTCCGGCCCAGCGCTGCAGTTTGCTCATCACTGCAGGCTCCCGGACTGCCACATGAATCACCAGGTCGGTCGAGGTGAGTAACTTCTCGAACCGCGCTTGTTTATTTAGACGGACGGTCGAGACAAAGTCCGGTATACCTAGCCCACCATCTCCTGTAGCCGAGTGAAAGTAAGCGCAAGGCATGTCATAGGCTAGGCGTAGCCAGCGGCGAACCGCCACTCGCACCTGCCTGTCCATGCGTGCTAGTTGCGTCTTATACACTTCACCTAGCACCAGTCGATGCGTGAGCTTAGGCACCAAGTGTCCCACGAGCATCGCAATCCTTTGCTGAGGTTTTAGAGGGGCTCTGGTGATGTTTAGGAGCCCCTCTTCTAGCAGGGCACCGCAGGATTTTCGCCGCCCCTTAGATCCGACTAGGACGCCAAGGTACTTGTACTCGTCCTCAGCGTTCATGGAACCGACAGCGCTGCCTAAGACTTGGAACGTCCTCTGTTCGTTGACGCACCAAGTCTTACGTTTGCCGTCGACCTCCATGCTGAGGGTACGACACTTTCCCGGGTTAACATGAAGTCCACCCCCCCCCCCCGCAAGGGTCTCAGCCATTACATCTATTGCCTTCTGGAGGCCAGTGGGCGTCTGTGCTACCAGGACCAGATCATCGGCAAACGCCAATGCTGATAATCGTTGGTCACCCAATTTCACTCCCACGCTGGTCTCTTTCACCCTTGTGATTCCCTCGTCAATCACAAGGTTGAAAAGGATAGGCGATAAGGGGTCACCCTGTTTGACCCCACAAGTCATGTTTACCTTACCCGCCATCTCGTCGCTTTCTTCAATATGGGTGAAGGCTCGGTCGTACGACGACATGATATATGCCCTGACAGCGGCTGGGATGCATTTCCGCGACATGGCCCGCTCGATAGTGCTATGGTTAACACTACCGAATGCTTTGGCCATGTGGAGGAATGCCAGGTGCACACAGTGGGCGTGTGCCCGCGCACGACCGACTATCGCATTCAAGATCGTGAGATTCTCAAGACATCCGTCTGTAGGGACGAATGCCTATTGAGCATCATCGATCTGGATGAGGCTCGAGATGTGGCTGTGAGGATCTTATGCAGAAGACGGACTATGGCACAAGAGATGGTGATTGGCCTATAGTCCTTGGGCTCATTGGGATTGGGTACTTTCGGTATCAGCACTGTGCGGTTGGCCTTCAGTGGCTCTGGTAGGGTGGACGTAGCCATCCATAGGTTAAATGTCTTGGCAAGAATCCTTGGGGGGATGGACTTCAGTAATCTGGTCGACATCAAGCACCGGAATGTAGGGCACACTATTTTCTAGTACCACCTCCTCGATACTTGGGCTGTCCATTGGGTTCAATTGCTTTTCTACATGTTCTTTAAAGTTACAGTCACTCGGTCTTTCTTCATTTCCCTCCTCTAACGACCCTTTCCAATTAATTGATATCCACAACAGCTTATTGTCCTGTGACTGCAGTATCCTTGACCATGTTGGCTGTGCTGCGTCCCAGTCACCTGACGCGTTTTCTGTTTCTCTCGTCCACCTCGTAGCTGCCTCTATAATAATGTTATATCCCATATTTAAGACTTCATCGATATCACTGTCCTGCCTCAAAGTAGGGGGTTCCACTTGGTTTAATCTTCCTATGAATTCTTCCTGATCAACTCTCTGATAGCTAGCTGATTTCCTAGGTTTATAGACAGAGGCTGGTGCCTTGGGCTGATAACTTCGTCCCAAGGTATCTGCTCTTTCTACCAAATCCTTGGCCGAGATCACTTTTCCTTTATTAATATCCAAGGCAATGGATAATGGGGCATGGTCTGATCCTCGTACATTTTGGTGCACTTGTAACTCCCTGATTTTATCTAAACAAGTCACTTTACATAGGCATAAATCAATTTCTGACAGCCATGTATCACGGCGTTTAAAGGATAAATTTCCGTTGAAATGTTCACTTCCATACAAAAGGTTATTCACTATTACCAAATCATTATTCTGACATATATTAACAAGAGTTTTACCATGACTATTCACCACCCTGTCCTTCACACCGTCATACTGATACACACATCCTGCCTCATCAACCAAGTGAGGCTGGCCGACTCTACCGTTAAAGTCACCCATGATGATGACGTCGCCAGGGCTGAGTGTGGCTCGCCAAGGCTCCGTGTTGCACTGAGCTAAACTATGGTGAATCACTTGGGGGAATATACACACCACCTATTTTCTGGTATGGCCACCACGACATGGTTATCCATATTTGCCCCTCACTGTCTGTATCCACGTTTAAGATGTCGTCCGTTAGTTTACATTTGACTAACATAACCACTCCTCCTCGGTGCTGACCTACTCGTGATACATTGGTATAAACATCAAACCCTGGTACTGTCACGTTAAAGTACTGTTTCGCCTCTAAAAGAAATACAATATCAAAACTCATAAGAAAATGTATGATCAAGTTATCTTGTAACTTATCTCTCAAGCCAGCAATGTTCCATGAACAAATTTTCACTACCTTATTTTGTCGTCTTACTGGAAAAACTTTGGAGAGAATCGATCGATGACAACTCCATCCTTCAGCAGGACTCTGTTCTTCCAGTCGTAACTGATGTTCGAAGCAGCGTTGCACGGTTTCTCTTTCTCTTCCTTCTCTCGCATCCTTAGTTCAGCTTGTTCTTTTCGAATCGCCGGGAGTGTATCCTTTTTCAAATAGATTCTTGCCATTGTTGTTCCAGCTTCTTTCAGGTTTTTCGCTGCTCTCAGGATGTTGTCACGCTGTCTCTGGTTGTCTACTCTCAACTGCTGAAATGCGACTCTGGACGGAAGACGGTACAAATAGGAGAACATAAGGTAGGTTGCTCTATTGAAGTAGCCGGATGACGTCGTTTCATAGGTGGGGCTTGGACATGACCAATCATTGGTCAGATGCCTTATAGGTACAAAATCCCGCCCTTCTCATGACGTCACTCGGGCAACTAAGAGTAGCAACCCTACTTTATATTGTGCTGTTTGATTTCTCTTCCGCTCACAGAGGCCATTCTTGGCCTCGCTGGCTAGAAGACTCCTTATGGTAATAATAATAACAATAATAATAATAATAAAGCTCGGGCAAATACTGAAATGCGACACTGAGCAGAAGACGCTCCAAACAGAACATAAGGTCGGGTTGGTGCATTGAAGTACCCGGATGACGTCATATGATAGGTGGCTCTTGGGCAAGACCGACGAATCATTGATCAGATTGTTTGTATACACAATACCTCGCCCTTTTCATGACGTCACTCGGGCAACTCAGAGTAGCAACCTTACCTTATGTTGTGCTGTTTGGTTCCTCTTCCGGTCACGGTGGCCTTGTTTAGTTAGCCTCGCTGGATTATGTGAAATGACGGCGGCTTTATCCTGCTGAAATGCGACTCTGAGCGGAAGACGGTCCAAACAGAACATAAGATTGGGTTGCTGCATTGAAGTTGTCGGCCGACGTCATCAGATAGGTGGAGTTTTGGATTAAACGACCAATCATTGATCAGATGATTTGTGGTTCAGAGCCCCGCCCTTCTCATGACATCATTTGGGAGCTCAGAGAAGCAACCCTACCTTATGATGTGCTGTTTGGTTTCTCTTCCGCTCAGGGTGGCCTTTCTTGGCCTCGTTGGCTCGCACATACATGTGAATGTCGAGTCTTTAATAAGCTCGGTCAACTACTGCAATGCGACTATGGGCGGAAGACGGTCATAAAAGGAGAACATAAGGTAGGGTTGGAGTGTTGAAGTGTTCGGATAACGTCATCTGATTGGTGGGTTTGGAACTTACCGACCAATCATTGATCAAACAATTTATGTGTTCAAGGCCCAGCTCTTCTCATGATGTCACCCGGGAACTCAGAGTAGCAACCCTACCTTATGATGTGCTGTTTGGTTTCTCTTCCGCTCACGGTGGCCTTTTCTTGGCCTCGTTGGCTCATTAATGTGAATGTTGACTTACTCTTTAATACGCTCGGTCAACTACTGAAATGCGACTCTGGGCGGAAGACTGTAAAAATAGGAGAACATAAGGTGGGTTGCTCTATTGAAGTATCCGGATGACGTCGGATAGAGGAATCAAACAGCACAACATACGGTAGGGTTGGTACTCTGAGTTGCCCAAGTGACGCCATGGGAAGGGCGGGATTTTGTACCTCTAAACCATCTGACCAATCGATTGGTCATGTCCAAGCCCCAACTATCGGACGACGTCATTCGGCTACTTCAACGCAGCAACCCTACCTTATGTTCTCCTATGTGGACCGTTTTCCGCCCAGAGTCACATTTCAGCAGTTGACCGAGCTTATTAAAGAGTCGACATTCACATGAATGAGCCAGTGAGGCCAAGAAAGGCCACCGTGAGCGGAAGAGAAACCAAACAGCACATCATAAGGTAGGCTTGCTACTCTGAGCTCCCAGGTGACGTCATGAGGGTGGATCTTTGTAATCCACATAGTATCTGTCCAATGATTGGTTATACCCAGGCCCCAACTATCAGATGACGTCAGGCAGGTACTTCAACGCAACAACCCTATCTTATGTTCTCCTGTTTGGACCGTCTTTCGCTGAGAGTCGCATTTCAGAAGGATAAAGCCGCCGTCATTTCACATAATCCAGCGAGGCTAACTAAACAAGGCCACCGTGACCGGAAGAGGAAGCAAACAGCACAACATAAGGTAGGGTTGCTACTCTGAGTTGCCCGACTGATGTCAGGGGAGGGCGGGGTATTGTATATACAAACAATCTGATCAATGATTGGTCGGTCATGCCCAAGAGCCACTTATCATATGACGTCATCCGGATACTTCAATGCACCAACACGACCTTATGTTCTGTTTGGAGCGTTTTCTGCTCAGTGACGCATTTCAGCATTTGCCCGAGCTTTATTATTAATATTATTCTTATTATTATTACCATAAGGAGTCTTTTAGCCAGCGAGGCCAAGAAAGGCCTCCGTGAGCGGAAGAGAAATCAAACAGCACAATATAAAGTAGGGTTGCTACTCTGAGTTGCCCGAGTGACGTCATGAGAAGGGCGGGATTTTGTACCTATAAACCATCTGACCAATGATTGGTCATGTCCAAGCCCCATCTATGAAACGGCGTCATCCGGCTACCTCAATAGAGCAACCCACCTTATGTTCTCCTATTTGTACCGTCTTCCGCCCAGAGTCGCATTTCAGCAGTTGACCGAGCTTATTAAAGAGTGAGTCAACATTCACGTGAATGAGCCAACGAGTACAAGAAAAGGCCACCGTGAGCGGAAGAGAAACCAAACAGGACATCATAAGGTACGGTTACTACTCTCAGTTCCCGGGTGACTTCATGAAGGTAGAGCTCTGTAATCCACATAGTATGTGTCCAATGATTGGTTATACCCAGGGCCCCGCCTATCTGATGACGTCAGCCAGGTACTTCAACCCAGCAACCCTATCTTATGTTCTCCTGTTTAGACCACTCAGAGTCGCATTTCAGCAGGATAAAGCCGCCGTCATTTCATATAATCCAGCGAGGCCAAACAAGGCTACCGTGAGCGGAAGAGGAATCAAACAGCACATCATAAGGTAGGGTTGCTACTCTGAGCTCCCGGGTGATGTCACGAGAAGTGCGGGGCGCTGAACACACATATTATCTGATCAATGATTGGTCGGTCAATCCCAAACCCCACCTATCAGATGACGTCAGCCCACTACTTCATTGCAGCAACCCTAATCATGTTCTCCTGTTTGGACCGTCTTCCGGCTAGAGTCGCATTTCAGTAGTTGACCGAGCTTATCAAAGAGTCAACATTCACGTGATTGAGCCAGTGAGGCCAAGGAAGGCTACCGTGAGCAGAAGAGAAACCAAACAGGACATCATAAGGTAAGGTTGCTACTCTGAGTTTCTGGGTGACGTCATGAGAAGAGCTGGGCTTTGAACTCATAAATTATCTGATGAATGATTGGTCGGTAAGTTCCAAACCCCACCTATCAGATGACGTCAACAGAATACTTCAACACTGCAATCCTACCTTATCTTCTCCTTTTTTGACTTTCTTCCGCCCATAGTTGCATTGCAGTAGTTGACCGAGCTTATTAAAGAGTCGACATTCACATGTATGAGCGAGCCAACGAGGCCAAGAAAGGCCACCTTGGGCAGAAGAGAAACCAAACAGCACATCATAAGGTAGGGTTGCTTCTCTGAGCTCCCGAATGATGTCATGAGAAGGGCGGGTCTCTGAACACACAAATTATCTGATCAATGATTGGTCGGTCAATCCCAAACCCCACCTATCAGATGACTTCAGCCGACAGACTCAACGCAGCAACCTTATCTTATGTTCTCCTGTTTGGACCGTCTTCCGCTCAGAGTCGCATTTCAGCAGGACAAAACCGCCGTCATTTCACATAATCCAGCGAGGCTAACTAAACAAGGCCACCGTGACCGGAAGAGGAACCAAACAGCACATCATAAGGTAGGGTTGCTACTCTGAGTTGCCCGAGTGACGTCATGAGATGGGCGGGATTTTGTACCTATAAACCATCTGACCAATGATTGGTCATGTCCAAGCCCCACCAATCAGACGACGTCATCCGGATATATCAACGCAGTATCCATAACTTATGTTCTCCTTTTTGGACCGTCGTCCGCCCAAAGTCGCATTTCAGCAGTTGACCGAGCTTATTAAAGAGTCAACATTTCCATGAATGAGCAAGCGAGGCCAAGAAAGGCGACATAAGGTGGAGAGAAACCAAACAGGACATCATAAGGTAGGGTTGCAACTCTGAGGTACCCGGGTGAAGTCATGAGAAAGGCGGGGTTCGGAACCCATAAATTATCTGATCAATGATTGGTCGGTCAATTCCAAACCCCACCTATCGGATGAAGTCATCAGAATACTTCAACACTCCAACCCTACCTTATCTTCTCCTTTTTTGACCGTCTTCAGCCCAGTCGCATTGCAGTAGTTGACCGAGCTTATTAAAGAGTCAACATTTCCATGAATGAGCAAGCGAGGCCAAGAAAGGCGACGTAAGTGGGAGAGAAACCAAACAGCACATCATAAGGTAGGCTTGCTTCTCTGAGCTCCCGGATGATGTCATGAGAAGGGCGGGGCTCTGAACACACAAATTATCTGATCAATGATTGGTCGGTCAATCCCAAACCCCACCTATCAGATGACGTAAGCCGACAACTTTAACGCAGCAATCCTATCTTATGTTCTCCTGTTTGGACCGTCTTCCGCTCAGAGTCGCATTTCAGCAGGACAAAACCGCCGTCATTTCACATAATCCAGCGAGGCTAACTAAACAAGGCCACCGTGACCGGAAGAGGAACCAAACAGCACATCATAAGGTAGGGTTGCTACTCTGAGTTGCCCGAGTGACGTCATGAGATGGGCGGGATTTTGTACCTATAAACCATCTGACCAATGATTGGTCATGTCCAAGCCCCACCAATCAGACGACGTCATCCGGATATATCAACGCAGTATCCCTAACTTATGTTCTCCTTTTTGGACCGTCGTCCGCCCAAAGTCGCATTTCAGCAGTTGACCGAGCTTATTAAAGAGTCAACATTTCCATGAATGAGCAAGCGAGGCCAAGAAAGGCGACATAAGGTGGAGAGAAACCAAACAGGACATCATAAGGTAGGGTTGCAACTCTGAGGTACCCGGGTGAAGTCATGAGAAAGGCGGGGTTCGGAACCCATAAATTATCTGATCAATGATTGGTCGGTCAATTCCAAACCCCACCTATCAGATGAAGTCATCAGAATACTTCAACACTCCAACCCTACCTTATCTTCTCCTTTTTTGACCGTCTTCAGCCCAGTCGCATTGCAGTAGTTGACCGAGCTTATTAAAGAGTCAACATTTCCATGAATGAGCAAGCGAGGCCAAGAAAGGCGACGTAAGTGGGAGAGAAACCAAACAGCACATCATAAGGTAGGCTTG
Organism: Panulirus ornatus; assembly: GCF_036320965.1. Lineage (NCBI taxonomy): Eukaryota > Metazoa > Arthropoda > Malacostraca > Decapoda > Palinuridae > Panulirus > Panulirus ornatus. The sequence continues at coordinate 5,394,765 of NC_092283.1, forward strand.
CTTCTCTGAGCTCCCGGATGATGTCATGAGAAGGGCGGGGCTCTGAACACACAAATTATCTGATCAATGATTGGTCGGTCAATCCCAAACCCCACCTATCAGATGACGTCAGCCGACAACTTTAACGCAGCAATCCTATCTTATGTTCTCCTGTTTGGACCGTCTTCAGTTCAGAGTCGCATTTCAGCAGGATAAAGGCGCTGTCATTTCACATAATCCAGCGAGGCTAACTAAACAAGGCCACCGTGACCGGAAGAGAAACCAAACAGCACAACATAAGGTAGGGTTGCTACTCTGAGTTGCCCGAGTGACGTCATGAGGAGGGCGGGGTATTGTATATACAAACAATCTGATCAATGATTGGTCGGTCATGCACAAGAACCACCTATCATATGACGTCATCCGGATACTTCAAAGCTCCAACCCGACCTTATGTTCTGTTTGGAGCGTCTTCTGCTCAGTGTCGCATTTCAGCATTTGCCCGAGCTTTATTATTATTATTATTGTTATTATTATTACCATAAGGAGTCTTCTAACCAGCGAGGCCAAGAAAGGCCTCCGTGAGCGGAAGAGAAATCAAACAGCACAATATAAAGTAGGGTTGCTACTCTGAGATGTCCGAGTGACGTCATGAGAAGGGCGGGATTTTGTACCTATAAGGCCAATGATTGGTCATGTCCAAGCCCCACCTATGAAACGACGTCATCCGGCTACTTCAATAGAGCAACCCACCTTGTGTTCTCCTATTTGTATAGTCTTCCGCCCAGAGTCGCATATCAGCAGTTGACCGAGCTTATTAAAGAGTAAGTCAACAATATTCACATGAATGAGCCAACGAGGCCAAGAAAAGGCCACCGTGAGCGGAAGAGAAACCAAACAGCACATCATAAGGTATGGTTGCTACTCTGAGCTCCCGGATGATGTCATGAGAAGGACAATGTGTGGTGTGAGGTGGTTTGATCGAGTGAGTAACGTAAGGGTAAGAGAGATGTGTGGAAATAAAAAGAGCGTGGTTGAGAGAGCAGAAGAGGGTGTTTTGAAGTGGTTTGTGCACATGGAGAGAATGAGTGAGGAAAGATTGCCCAAGAGGATATATGTGTCGGAGGTGGAGGGAACGAGGAGAAGAGGGAGACCAAATTGGAGGTGGAAAGATGGAGTGAAAAAGATTTTGTGTGATCGGGGCCTGAACATGCAGGAGGGTGAAAGGAGGGCAAGGAACAGAGTGAATTGGAGCGATGTGGTATACCGGGGTTGACGTGCTGTCAGTGGATTGAATCAAGGCATGTGAAGCGTCTGGGGTAAGCCATGGAAAGCTGTGTAGGTATGTATATTTGCGTGTGTGGACGTATGTATATACATGTGTATGGGGGGGCTGGGTCATTTCTTTCGTCTGTTTCCTTGCGCTACCTCGCAAACGCGGGAGACAGCGACAAAGTATAATAAAAAAAAAAAAATATATATATATATATATATATATATATATATATATATATATATATATATATATACACAGATATACACATATATATACATGTACATAATTTATACTTGCTGCTTTTATTCATTCCTGTTGCCACCCCGCCAGTTAGTTAGTTTAGTTTATTGACAAAATAACATTTGAACATCTACATTATACATAACTGTATAAGGCACATACATAATGATATAGGTAATACTTAAACACACCAAATATTTTGTCCAATTAATATACATTCAAGCGGGCCTATGAACAATTACATGATTATACCTCCCTAGTACTTCATGTACATATTTGCACAGTTCAGCCAAGAACACCTTTTCACTCAAGAGTGCACCTATACTAGCAAAGTTTAACATAGGGTATCTATGTCGGCAATCTTCTGATATGGAGCATGAAATTAGTACATGGTTCTCTGTTTGTATGGACACATTATCACAGCAGCAAGTCCTGAGAGGAGCTGGTGTACGGTTCCATCTGCCTGTCTCTACTCTTAAGTTATGAGACATAAGTCTGATTCGTGTGAGAGACTCTCGATGATAATCTGGGATATATTTAGTTGTGAGATGAATATCAAGAATATTCAAGGAAGGGTTCAGCTCTGTAACATAGGTATTTAACTTGGTTGCTGTTGGTGCTTTATTTTGTACATAGTCCCTAACCTTACCCATAGGCTGGTCATCCCATAAAACTCTTGTTAAATTTATATATCCAGGCGTATTATGGTTCCTACATAGGTCAAAAACAAAGGTAAATGGTTCTTCATAATCAGTTCTTTCACTATTTGACATTATGAATGTTCTTTTCTTCTTCTCGAAAATGTAATCAAAAGGTGGTATACCTATTTCTACTAACCATAGATTTACACTGGTATTCTTCCTTACCCCTAGCAGGCACTTAATTAATTTATTATATTGCTTCTCTATGCCTTTTACATTATTTGTAAGCCATGATTCTGAGCTATATGAAAGTGACGACATGACAGCTGCATCAAAAACTTTTTTCTTACAAATGTATGGCATTCGTGAATTGGCTGCACAAAATATGGAAAACTTGTTAACAATAGCTTCACTCTGTACTTCATGCTTAGCCATCACATCCTTCATCTTTCCCGAGTCTGTAAACCACGCTCCTAAATAAACGTATTGTTCAGTGTATTGTACCTTAGTGTTACCTATCACTAAGTCTACTTTATCCTGTCTCCCTCCGTTAATGACAAAAAACTTAGTCTTCTTCTCATTAATGACCATACCATATTCATCGCAGTATTGACATAAAACGCGAAGTTTCCTTCAACATGTATCTCTGCTGGTGGCCAAGATAACACCATTAATAGCAAGACATGCACTCCTCCTAAAAATCCATCTGCAGCAACTGCCATCTTCAGCATGTTCACAAAGCGGTCTATATATATAATAAACAGTAAACAGCTTGTTGGAGCTCCTTGAAGGACTCCAACTGTAGTGGTAACAGCAGCAGTTTTCAAGAGTTGTTTTGTACACCTATACATTGCTTGAATAGCTAATAACACTCGTCTTCCACATCCATGACTCTTTGATACCTCTATCATCTTATTTCTTGGGACCCTATCGTAAGCCTTACTAAAATCTATAAACAATACATATAATTTAACATTTCTAAATACTGCGAAGTCACATAGCAATCGTAACGACAATATTTGTTCAACGCAGCTCCTTTTCTTCTGCGCTCCAGCCTGGCACTTATTGTTGATGTTACACCATAAAAGTAGTCTGTTATATATTAGTGTGTCATAAATTTTTTCCTAACGTGTCCATTATAGAAATCCCTCTATAGTTGTCACCTACCATTCGGTTCCCAGTTTTGAAAATGAACACTAATTTTGAGTAGCACCACATGACTGGATACTTCATATTCATGAAAACAACATTAAAAAGAATCAGAAAGAATGATAACCATAGCTCAGGGAGCATCTGTACAATCCCAGGACATATACCATTATAACTTTTGTTTTTGTTTATAGGTTCTCTTCATATTTTCCCAATTAGTTGATTGGGACGTGCAGGAAGGTCTAACTACATTCTAATATCTTGTGCTTCTCTTTTGAGAGTTAAAATACTACACAAAAGGGGTGGATGTCGGGAAGCGACCTACTCTACATGTTGATAGTGAAAGAAGTGTTTAATTGAAGTAAGGTCGTATGGACACAATAAGAGGAAGATTAAGATGAGACTGCTGATAGCATAGGTAGAAGTAAGTGGAGAGGTGGCAGTAAGATGATGGTTCGATATACCTTACCGAACCTGAAGCACAATGACCTCCCAGCACCGCTCAACCTTCCAGTACGGCCTGTCGGTCGGTAGCAATGGGCAACCCCGCCAAGGCGTCCACCGCCCGCCCGACAACCCGCCCTCAGGAACTGGTACCTGCCCGGGAGCTACGGGAGAACAGCCTAATCCCGCACACCCTAAGCCAACAAGGGGAGATGACCTTTAGCCTGCCCGGCGGCCGACACCAGATGCTCAAGGCAGGTCCGATTATTTACCCTGTGCTCTTGGACCACATTCGGTAGAGGGAATGCGTCCAGGTTAGGGCTTTGACACTGCACACCTCTAGGTCCCGGTGTGTTAGCCCTAGCCCAATGAGAGCACTCGCACTCTCATGACACCATGCACCTCGCCAGGTGAATGTGGCAGATGTTAGGTGCACGGTGTCTTTGCCGGTTAGATCCCGTACGCCCTGTATGACTTCCCGGGTGCCGTTGTGGCTGCACTTGTGTTGATGTGCAGCTGAGAGTGCGAGGTGGACTCCAGAGACCTGGGTATCAATTATCCAGGCCTCTGTACCTTTGGAAGCCACGATGTCCGGCTTCCTAAAGGACCCTGCAATAGGAATGCGAGGCTCGCAGACCACCTGGTACCCCCTCTGCCGCAGCCGTCCGGCCAAATAGGCACTGATATTGTCGTGCCTTCTGACACGACCCCCATGGGAACGAGGACACATCTGAGCGATGTGTCCAAGTGTCCCAGGTTTACGACAGGTGTCACAGAGGCCGTTGATCTTGGGCCGGCCTCTGGACGCCCTGGCTGGGGTCGGCAGCGCGCCTATCCTAACTTGGACCGTCTTCACATAGTCCGAACCGGACAGAAATCGGTTCCCGCCGGTGACCCATCTGCTAACCTGAAGCACGGCAGCAGATGGAGCGAGAGCCGCTCCGTCAACAGTACTGACCAAGTTCGATCTCCATGCATGCGGGTCCGGCCCAGCGCTGCAATTTGCTCATTACTGCAGGCTCCCGGACTGCCGCATGAATCACCGGGTCGGTCGAGGTGAGTAACTTCTCGAACCGCGCTTGTTTATTTAGACGGACGGTCGAGACAAAGTCCGGTATACCCAAACCACCATCTCCTGTTGCCGAGTGAAAGTAAGCGCAAGGCACGTCATGGGCTAGGCGTAGGCAGCGGCGAACCGCTACTCGCACCTGCCTGTCCATGCGTGCTAGTTGCGTCTTATAAACTTCACCTAGCACCAGTCGATGCATGAGCTTAGGCACCAAGTGTCCCACGAGCATTGCAATCCTTTGCTGAGGTTTTAGAGGGGCTACTTCAATAGAGCAACCCACCTTATGTTCTCCTATTTGTACAGTCTTCCGCCCAGAGTCGCATTTCAGCAGTTGACCGAGCTTATTAAAGAATGAGTCAAGATTCACATGAATGACCCAACGAGGCCAAGAAAGGCCACCGTGAGCGGAAGAGAAACCAAACAGCACATCATAAGGTAGGGTTGCTACTCTGTGCTCCTGGGTGATGTCATGAGAAGGGCGGGGCGCTGAACACACAAATTATCTGATCAGTGATTGGTCGGTCAATCCCAAATCCCCCCTATCAGATGACGTCAGCCGACTACTTCATTGCAGCAAACCTAATTATGTTCTCCTGTTTGGACTGTCTTCCACACAGAATCGCATTTCACTAGTTAACCGAGCTTATCAAAGAGTCAACATTCACATGATTGAGCCAGTGAGGCCAAGTAAGGCCACCGTGAGCGGAAGAGAAACCAAACAGAACATCATAAGGTAGGGTTGCTACTCTGAGTTCCCGAGTGACGTCATGAGGGTGGAGCTCTGTAATCCACATAGTATGTGTCTAATGATTGGATATACCCAGGCCCCGCCTATCAGATGACGTCAGCCAGGTACTTCAACGCAGCAACCCTATCTTCTGTTCTGTTTAGACTGTCTTCCGCTCAGAGTCGCATTTCAGCAGGATAAAGGCGCCTTCATTTCACATAATCCAGCGAGGCCAAACAAAGCTACCGTGAGCGGAAGAGGAATGAAACAGCACAACATAAGGTAGGGTTGCTACTCTGAGGTACCCGGGTGACATCATGAGAAAGGATGGTTCGGAACCCACAAATTATCTGATCAATGATTGGTTGGTCAATTCCAATCCCCACCTATTAGATAACGTCATCCGGCTACTTGAACGCAGCAACCCTACCTTATGTTCTCCTATTTGGACCGTCTTCCGCCCAGAGTCGCATTTCAGCAGTTGACCGAGCTTATCAAAGAGTTAAAACATTTATATGAATGAGCCGGCTAGTCCAAGAAAGGCGACGTAATGGGGAAAGAAACCAAACAGGACATCATAAGGTAGGGTTGCTACTCTGAGCTCCCGGGTGACGTCTTGAGAAGAGCTGGGCTTTGAACACATAAATTATCTGATCAATGATTGGTCGGTAAGTTCCAAACCCCACCTATCAGATGACGTCAGCCGACAACTTCAACGCAGCAACCCTATCTTATGTTCTCCTGTTTGGACCGTCTTCTGCTCAGAGTCGCATTTCAGCAGGATAAAGCCGCCGTCATTTTACATAATCCAGCGAGGCTAACTAAACAAGGCCACCGTGACCGGAAGAGGAACCAAACAGCACAACATAAGGTAGGGTGCTACTCTGATTGCACGAGTGCGTCATGAGAAGGGCGGGGTATTGTATATACAAACATATGATCAAGGATTGGTCGGTATGCCCAAAAGCCACCTATCATATGACGTCATCCTTATGTTTAACTGTTTGGACCGCTTTCTGCTCATGTTTGCATTTCAGCATTTGCCTCGCTTTATTTCTATTATATTGTATTATATTACCATAAGGATTCTTCTAACCAAACGAGGCCAAGAAAGGCCTCCGTGAGCGAAGAGAAAACAAACAGCACAAATAAAGTAGGGGGTTTCTACTCTGAGTGCCGAGTGACTCATGAAAGGCGGGATTTGTACCTATAAGGGCCAAGATTGTCTGTCCCAAACCCCCCTATGAAACGACGTATCCCGGTACTTCAATAGAGCAACCCCCCTTTTTTCTCCTATTTTTTAGTCTTTCCCCCCGAGGGATTTCAGCAGTTTACCGAGCTTTTTAAAGAGTAAATCAACAATATTCACATGAAGGGCCCCCAAACGAGGCAAAGAAAAGCCACCGTGAGCGGAAGAGAAACAAACAGCAACCCTTTAAGTATGGTTCTACTCTGCCCCGGTTTATGTAAAGAAAGGGGACAATGTGGGGTGTGAGGGGGTTTTGATCGGGAGTAACGAAAGGGAAAAAGAGAGATTGTTAAATAAAAAGAGCGGGTTGAGAGGGGCAAAGAGGGGGGTTTTGAATTGTTTTGTGCACATGGAAAAGATGATGAGGAAAGATTGCCAAGGGGATATATGTGTCGAGGGGAGGAACGGGGAAAGAAAGGGAGACCAAATTGGGGGTGGAAAGATGGGTGAAAAGATTTTGTGTAAACGGGCTGACATGCAGGGGGTGAAAGGGGGGCAAGGAACAAGTGAATTGAAGCGATGGGGAAACCCGGGGGGTTTGAGGGCTGTCAGTGGATTGAATCAAGCATGTGAAGCGTCTGGGTAAGCCATGGAAAGCTGTGTAGGAAAGTAAATTTGCGTGTGTGGACGTATGTAAATAAAATTTTGATGGGGGGGGGTCATTCTTTCGTCTTTTTCCCCTTGCGTTTACCTCGAAAACGCGGAGAAAAGCGACAAAGTAAAAAAAAAAAAAAAAAATATATATTATATATATAAAATAAAAAATAAAAATATATATATTTTTATAAAAAAAATAAAATAAAATACTCCCAATATTACAACAAAATTTTTAAACATGTCTTAATTTTTTCCCCCTTGCCCCCCTTTTATTATTTTATTACAAATCATATAAAATTACAAAATAACTTTTAAACATACATAATAATAAAACTTATACCCCAAATAAAAAAGAAAAGCAAACCAAATTTTCCAATCACCCAACCCAGAAAAAACCCCCCAGACCCAAAGAAACAAAAAATCCCCCGCACCCAAAAAACCTTCCCCCAAAAGCCCCATACTCCAAAGTTAACGGGGTATCAAGCGGCAATCTCTATTTTGAGCAAAAATTAAAGAACATGGTTCTGTTGATGGCCCCCTTAAACAAAAGCACAAGCCCTGAAGGAGCTGGGAACGTCCATCTCTGCCTCAACTCTTAAGTAATGACATAAGTCGATTCGTTGAAGACTCTCAAATGAAAATCTTGGATATATTAAGTGTGAAAATGAAACAAAATATAAAGGAAGGTTCAGCTCTGAAACATAGGTATTTAACTTGGTGCTTTGGTGCTTTTTTTGTACAATAGCCCCCAAACCCTTTAAACCCATAGGCTGTCATCCCATAAAACACTGTAATTTATATATCCAGGCGTATTAGGGTTCCTACATAGTCAAAAACAAGGTAAATGGTTCTTCATAATCAGTTCTTTCACAAATTGACTTTAGAATGTTTTTTTCTCTTCCAAAAATTTAAATCAAAGGGTGGTAAAACCTATTCTACTAACCATAGTTTTACACGGGAAATCTTCCTTTCCCCTACAGGAAATTAATTAATTTTTTATATGCTTCCCTATTCTTTACATTATTTTTAAGCCAAAATCTGAGCTATATGAAAGGACACATGACAGCTGCATAAAAAAATTTATCCTACAAATGTATGGCATTCGTGAAATTGGCTGCACAAAAATGGGAAAAATGTTAACAAATAGCTTTCACTCTGTACTTCAGCTTAGCCATACAATCCTCACTTTCCCGATCGTAAACCACGCTCCTAAAAAACGTAATGTTCGTTATGTCCTTAAGGGTTTCCTTCACTAAGTCTAAATTTTTCTGTCTCCCTCCGTTAATGACAAAAAACTTTGTCTTCTTTTTCCCTTAATGACCATAAACCAAAATTTAACGCATATTGACATAAAAAAGCCCAAGTTTTTTCCTCAACAAGTATCTCTGCGGTGGCCAAGATAACACCATTAATAAACAAAATGCACTCCCCTAAAAAAAACCATCTGCACAACTGCCATCTTCAGCATGTTTACCCCAAAACGGTTATATAAAAAAAAAACATAAACAGCTTGTTGGAGCTCCCTTTAAGGGCTCCAACTGTAGTGGTAACACACAAATTTTCAGAGTTTGTTTTGTACACCTATACAATGCTTTAAAAGCTAATAACACTCGTCCCTTCCCCATCCATGACTCTTGATACCTCTATCATCTTTTTTCTTGGGACCCTACGTAACCAAATAAAATCTATAAACAATACAATAAATTAAAAAATTCAATACTTCGAATCAATAGCAATCGTAACGACAATATTGTTCAACGCAGCTCCTTTTCTTCTGCGCTCCACCTGGCATTATTGTTGTGTTACACAAAAAAATAGTCGTTAATATTATGGCCCTAAAAATTTTTTCCCCAAGGTCCATTTTTAGAAATCCCTCTATAGTTTTTCACCTACCATTTGATCCCATTTTTTTAAAATGAACACAATTTTGAGTACACCACATGACTGGATACTTTATATTCATGAAAACAACATTAAAAAAAATCAAAAGAATATAACCAAGCCAGGGGGCATCTGTACAATCCAGGGCATTTTACCCTTATAACTTTGTTTTTTTTTAAAGGTTCTCTTCATATTTCCCCCAAATTTGTGATTGACGGCAGGGAAACTACTACATTCAAAATCTTGTGCTTCCTTTTTAGAGTTAAAATACTACACAAAAGGTGGAGTCGGGAAGCACCTACCCCTACAGTTGATAAGAAGAAGTTTTTTTTAATTAAAGTAAGGTCGAATGACACAAAATGAAGATAAGATAACTGCGATAGCTTTGTAAAGTAATGAAAGGTGGCATAAGAGTTTGGGTTCGATAAACCTTTAAACCAACCTGAAGCACAATGACCTCCCACACCGCCCCAACCCTTCCGTACGGCTGTGGGTCGGTAGCAATGGGCAACCCCGCCAAGGCTCCCCCGGGCCCGCCCGACAACCCGCCCGGGAAAACTGGTACCTCCCGGACCCACGGGAGAACAGCCTAATCCCGCCACCCAAAAAGCCAACAAGGGAAGATAAACCCTTTTAGCCCCCGGGGCCCGACACCGATGCCAAGAAAGGTCCGATTTTAACCCTGGCTCTTGACACATCGGAAGAGGGAAGCGCCCCCCAGGTTAGGGCTTTACCTGCACACCTTTTCCCCCGGTGTTAGCCCACCCCAATGAGGAAACTCGCACTCCATGACACCATGCACCTCCCCAGGTGAATGTGGCAGATTAAGGTGAAACGGTTTTTTTTGCCGTTAGATCCCGTACCCCCTGTATGATTCCCCGGGGTGCTTTTTGTGGCTGCACTTGTGTTGATGTGCATTGAGATTTGCAGGGGGACTCCAGAGACCTGGGTATCAATTATCCGGGCCCCCTTACCTTTGGAAGCCACGTGCCCGGGCTTCCTAAAGGCCCCTGCAATAGAATGCGAGGCTCGCAACCACCCTTGTACCCCCTCTGCCGCAGCCGCCCGGGCCCCAAATAGCACTGATATGCGTGCTTCTGACACGCCCCCCATAAAAACGGGACACATCAAACGATGTGTCCAAGTGTCCCATTTTAAACACGGTGTCACAGGGGCCGTTGATTTTGGGGCCGGCCTCGGGACGCCCTGGCGGGGTCGGAAAAGCGCGCCATCCAAAATTTGGGACCTCTTCACATAGTCCCCCGGGACAGAAATCGGTTCCCCCCGGGTGACCCATCTCAACCGAAGCACGCAGCAGATGGAGCGGAGCCGCTCCGTAAAAACAGTACTGCCCAAAAGTTCGATCCCATGCATGCGGGCCCGGGCCCAGCGCTGAAATTTTTGCTAAATACTGCGGGCCCCCGGGATTTCCGCATGAATCACCGGTCGTCGGGTGAGTAACTTCCCCCCGAACCGCGCTTGTTTTTGGGACGGCCCGGCCGAGACAAAGTCCGTAACCCAAACCACCATCCCTGTTCCGATGAAAGTAAGCGCAAGGGCCCTCATGGCTAGGCGAAGGGAGCGGCGACCGCTACTCGCACCTGCCGTCCAAAGCTGCTAGTTCTCTTATAACTTCACCTACCCAGTCGATCATAGCTTTGGCACCAAGTGTCCCACGACATTGCAATCCTTTGCTTTAGGTTTTAGAGGGCTACTTCAATAAAAGCAAAACCCCCCTAAAGTTTTTCAAATTTTTTTCAATCTTCCGCCCAGAGTCGCATTTCAGCAGTTGACCGAGCTTATTAAAGAATGAGTCAGTTTACGAATACCCAACGAGGCCAAAAGCACCGGAGCGGAAGAGAACCAAACAGCACATCATAAGTAGGGTGCTACCTGTGCTCCTGGTTTATGTCATGAGAAGGGCGGGGCCTGAACACACAAAAAAAAAAAAAAATCTACAGTGATTGGTCGGTCAAAAAACCCAAATCCCCCCCATCAGAATTGGGAAAAAGTCAGCCGACTACTTCCCTTGCAGCAAACCTAATATTTTTCTCCTGTTGGGCTGTCTTCCACACAAACGCATTTCACTAGTTAACCGAGCTTATCAAAGAGCAACATTCCCCATTATTTAGCCCGTGAGGCCAAGTAAAGGGCCCCCGGAGCGGAAGAGAAGCCAACAGAAAATCATAAGGTAGGGTTGCTACTCTGGTTTTCCCGAGTGACGTCATGAGGTGGGCTCGTAATCCACATATAAAGTGTCTAATGATTGGGTATACCCAGCCCCCCCTAACAGAAGACGTCAGCCAGGTACTTCCAACGCAGCAACCCTATACAGTCGTTTAGACCCGTCTTCCGCTCAGAGCGCATTTCACGGGTAAAGGCGCCTTCATTTCCCCATAATCCCGAGGCCAAACAAAGCTACCGTGAGCCCGGGAAAAGAATGAAACAAACAAACATAAGGTAGTTTTCTACTCTGAGGTAAACCCCGGGGGACATCATGAGAAAAAATTGGGGGTTTTGGAACCCACAAATATCCCGATCAATGATTGTTGGGCAATTCCCAAACCCCAAAACCCATTTGATAACGCACCCTACTTGAACGCAGCAACCCTACTTATGTTTTTCCTATTTTGGGGCCGTCTTTTTGCCAGAGTCCCCCATTTCAGCAGTTGACCGAGCTTATCAAAGAGTTAAAAAAATTATAAAAATAGCCGGGAAATCCCAAAAAAGGGGACGTAATGGGGAAAGAAACCAAACAGACATCATAAGGGAGGGTTGCTACTCGAGCTCCCGGGGACGTCTTTAGAAAGCGGGCTTTGAAACCCCATAAATATCTGATCAATGATTGGTCGGTAAGGTCCAAAACCCCCCCTATTTAGTGACGCACCGACAACTTCAACGCAGCACCCCTAACTTATGTTTTCCTGTTGGACCGTCTTCTGCCAAATGTTTTGCAAAAAAATTATTTTTCCCGCAAATTTGGGGGGGCCGGAGGGCCCCCTTTAATTTAAACTATTTATTAAAAAATTTTAAATTTTATAAACCATATAAGAGTCTCCTTAAAACGGGGGGCCAGGGGAAAAAAGGCCCCCTTTTTTTTTTTTAAAAAAAAGGGAAAAGGAAACCAAAAACCCACAAAAAAAAACCCCAAAATAAAGTAGGGTTTCTACCTGATTGCCCCCAGTGACGATGAGAAGGGGGGGATTTTTTACCCATAAGGCATCTGACCAATGATTTGGGCATGCCAAGCCCCACTTTTAAAACGACTCATCCGGCACTTCAATAAGCAACCCCCTTTTGTTCTCCATTTGTACCGTCTTCCGCCCAGAGTTCATTCAGAGTTGACCGAGCTTTTTAAAGAGTGAGTCAAAATTCACATGAATACCAAAGTGGCCCAAAAAAAGGCCACCGTGAGCGGGAAAAAAAACCAAACAGCACATCATAAGGTAGGGTTTTGGGACTCTGGTTCCCCGGTGACTCTGAGGTGAGCCTGAATCCACATAGTATGGTTTCCCAAAGATTGGGGTTTTAACCCCAGCCAAGCCTATCAGAGACGTCAGCCGGGGACTTAAAAAACCCCAACCTAAATTTTTTTTCCCTGTTTGACCTCTTCGCTCAGAGCGCATTTAACAGGGTAAAGCCCCGTCATTTTACAAATTACAACTTAACAAAGGCCACCGTGAGCGGGAAAGGAAGAAACAGCACAACATAAGGGAGGTTTCTACTTGAGTTGCCCGAGTGACCATGAGAAAGGGGGGGATTTTGTCCTATAAACCACCCCACCCAAACATTTGTCATGTCCAAGCCCCCCCTATCAACGCCGTCATCCAGTACTTCAACCAACAAAACCTACCTTTTGTTCGCCTATTTTTACCGTCCTCCGCCCCGAGTCGCTTTCAGCAGTTGACCCACTTATTAAAAGAGCAAATTCACATGAAGAGCCAGCGAGGCCAAGAAAGGCGACGTAAGGGGAAGAAACCCAAAAAGGACATCATAAGGAAAGGGGTTTCTACCTGAGCTCCCGGGGGACGTCATAGAAGAGCTGGCTTTGAACACATAAAAATCTATCAACGATTGTCGGTAAGTTTCCCAAAACCCCCCCTTTCAATGAGCATCCGGCTACTTGAAGCGCAACCCTTCTTAGTTCTTTTTGCCGTCTTCCGCCCAAGTCCCCCTTCAATTGACCCCAGCTTATTAAAGAGTCACATTCACATGTATGAGCGGAAAAACGAAGCCCAAAAAACCACCCAGCGAAAGAAACCAAAAGGCATCATAAGGGGAGGGTTCTTCACTGATCCCTGGATGTCATGAAAGGGGGGGGCCTGAACCCACAAATTTTCTGATCAAGATTGGTCGGGCAATCCCAAACCCCCCTATCAATGACGTCACCACAACTTTAACGCAGCAACCCTACTTATTTCTCCTGTTTTGGGCCCTCTTTCCCTCAAGTCGATTTTACAGGATAAAGCCGCCCTCATTTACATAATCCAGCGAGCTAACTAAAGAAGGCCACCTGAGCGGAAGAGGAACCAAACAGCACAACATAAGGTAGGGTTGCTACTCGATTGCCCATACCTCAGGGGAAAGGGGGGGGTTTGTATATACAAACATCTGACAATGATTGGTGGTCATGCCCAAGAGCCATTTATCATATGACTCAACCTTTTTTCTGTTTTGGGGCGTCTTCGCTCAGGTCGCATTTCACTTTTCCCGAGCTTTATTATTATTATTATTTTTATTATTTTTACCAAAGGAGTCTTTTAGCCAGCGAGGGGAAAAAAGGCCAGTGACGGAAAGAAATCAAAAAGCACAATATAAAGTAAGGGGTTTCTACTCTGAGTTGCCGAGTGACTCATGAAAGCGGGATTTTGTACCATAAGGGATCTGACCAATGATTTCATGTCCAAGCCCCACCTTAAACGACGTCATCCGGCTACTTCAATAGAGCAACCCACCCTTTTGTTCTCCTATTGTACCTCTTCCGCCCAGATCGCATTTCAGCAGTTGACCCAGCTTTTCAAATTTAACATTCACATGACGACCAATAAAGGGCCCAAATTAAGGCGACCCTGAGCGGAAGAGAAACCAAACACACATCAAAGGAGGGTGCACTCTGAGTCCCGGGGGGACGTCATGAGGTAATCCACATAGTATGTGTTCGGGATTGGTTTTTTTTCCCAGGCCCCGCCAAACAATGACGTCAGCGAGGTAATTTAAAACAGCAACCCTATCTTATGTTCCCGATTAACCGTCTTCCTCTCAGAGCGCATTTCAGCAGGATAAAGGCGCCTTTATTACAAATCCAGCGAGGCCAAACAAGGGTACTGTAGGGGAAGAGGAAAACAAAAGCACAATATAAGGTAGGGTTGTACTCTAAGGGCCCGGGTGACGTCATGAGAAAGCGGGGTTCTGAACCCCTAATTATTTATCAAAGATTTGGGGGCAAATTCCAATCCCCACCTATCAGATAAATCATCTGGCTACTTCACGCAGCAACCCCCTTATGTTCTCCTATCTGGAGCGTCTTCCCCCAACGCATTTCAGCAGTTGACCCAGCTTATTAAAGATCGACTTCAATGAATGGGCCAGCGAGGCCAAAAAAGGGCGAAAGAAGGGGGAGAGAAACCAAAAGGACATAAAGGATGGTTTCTACTCTGGCTCCCGGGTGACGTCATGAAAAGGGCTGGTTTTGAACACATAAATCATCTGATCAAGTTTGGTAGGTAAGTTCCAAACCCCACCTATGAAAATGACTCAACCGAATATTTCAACCACCAACCCTCCCTTAGTTCTCCTTTTCTGCCTCTTCCGCCCATGTCGCATGCAGTAGTTGACCGAGTTTATTGAAGATCGACTTTACAGTATGACGACCAACAAGGTCAAAAAAGGCCCCGGAGGGGAAGAGAAACCAAACAGCACATCAAAAGGGTAGGGTTGCTTCTTAGCCCCGGATGATGTTATACAAGGGGGGGGCTCGAACCCACAAATTACTAAACCCAATGATGGGGGTTAACCCCAAAACCCCCAAACCATCAGATGACCTCAGCCGACAACTAAACGCAGCAAACCATCTTTTGTTCTCCTTATGGCGTCTTTCGCTCAGAGTCGCATTTCACAGGATAAAGCCGCCGCCCATTTCAAAATAACCACGAGGCAAAACAAAAAAGGGCCCAAACGTGAGCGAACGGGGAAATTTCAAACCGCAAAAACATGAGGGGGGTTTTCTACTGGTTTTTGCCCGAGTGACGTCATGAGGAGGCGGATTTTGCCCAAAAACCCCATCTGACCATCCTGGCCCATTTCCAGCCCCCACCAGACGATGTCATCCGGCTACTTCAACGCAGCAACCTACCTTATTTCCCACGGGACCGTCTTCCCCCAAAATTCGCATTTTCCGCAGTTGCCGAGCTTATTAAAAAGCAATTTTGGGCATGAAAGACCAGCGAGGAAAAGAAGACAACGGGGGGGAAAGGACAAAAACAGGACATCAAAGGTGGGTTGCTACTCTGAGCTCCCGGGTGGCGTCATGAGAAGACGGGGCCTGAACACCAAATTACCTGATCAAGGTTTTGGTCGGTAATTTCCAAACCCCACCTACAGATGACGTCTTCCAGGTACTTCAACACACCAACCTACTTTTTTTCTCCTTTTTGCACCGCCCCTTTCGCCCCAAAACGATTGCAAACAGTTACCCGAGGTGAATAAAGAGTCGACATACACATGTATGGGGCCATAGCCTGGAAAAGGGCCCCCGTTAGCCTAAGAGAAAAAAAAAACAGGACATAAAAAGGTAGGGGTTTTATTCTGATTCCCGGGTGACGTCAGAGGGGGGAGCTCCGTAAGCCACATACCTCTTCCCCTCACGGGGGCCTTGTTTGGCTCGCTTGCTTTTTGTAATTACGACGGCTGACCCCCTGAAAAGCGACTCGAGCGGGAAAAGGACCAAAAAGGAAAAAATAAATTTGGGTTGCTGCGTTGAAGTCCCCGGGGTCGTCATCGATAACTGGGCCGGGTTAACCAACATTGGACAGATCTTTGTGGATTACAGAGCTCCGAACGCATACGTCACCCGGAGCCTACCTTTTAATGTGCGTTTGGTTCCTCTTCCGCTTACGGGGGCCCTTTTTTGACTCTTGGGTCATCATTTAATGTTTACCCTTTAATAACTCGGCAACTGCTGAAATTTTCACTCTGTGCTGAAATGGTCCAAAAGGAGCAATAAGGTGGGTTGGTGTGTTAAAGTGCCCCGGGTGAAGTAAAATGATGTTGGGCTTTTAATTACCGACAAATTATTTTCAATAAAATTTTTGTGTTCAGAGTCCCGCCCCTTTTTATCGTCACTCTTTAATAAGCTCGATCAACTGGGGAAACCCCAAACCCGACGGAAAACGGGCCAAACCGGAAAATTTAAAAAAAGGGTTCTGCTAAAGAATACCCGGGTACGTCATCTGATGGCGGGGGTGGGCATGACCGACCAAATCTTTGGGCAGAATTTTTTTTGGTTGAGCCCCCCTTTCATGACGTCACCGGTAGCTCAGACTTCTTAACCTCGCTGGCTTTTAATGACGACACTTTTTGGTAAAAAAGGGGACCTGAGGGAAGAAAGTCCAAAAAAAGGAAACAAAGGTAGGCTTTCTGTGTTGAATTACCCAGATGAGTTTTCTGATAAGTGGGGGTTAGGACAATACCCACCAATCATTGTCAGATAAATTGGGTTCAGAGCCCCGCCCTTTCATGCGTCCGGGTGGTTGGTAGCAACCCCCACCTTATTTGTGCTGTTTGATTATCTTCCCTACTGAGGCCTTTCTAGGCCTCGAGGCTAGAAGACTCCTTATGGAAAAAAATGTAATAAAAGCTCGGGCAAATGCTGAAAAGCGACTCGAGCAGAAGACGGTCCAAACAGAACAAAAAATAGGGTTGGGTTTTCTGAAATAGCGGATACGGGCTTGTAAAATGATTTTAAGTTGGGAAATATGGAGTGTTGGACTTTGTCATTATTGCCAGTGAAAATTTTGATCACTGGTTTAAAACCACTCCCTCGACCCGTTAGGGAAAACCTGCGCATGAGCATTA